>NC_092234.1:2507064-2762064 GCF_036320965.1 Panulirus ornatus
AGTCAGGACGAACATACACCGCTGTTACCTGCTGCTCTCAGAGATGCCTTGTAGCAGAGTTGTGGCCAGCCACCAGAACAGCATCCACCACATCACAACAGCATCCACCACATCAGGACAGCATCCACCACATCAGGACAGCATCCACCACATCAGGACAGCATCCACCACATCAGGACAGCATCCACCACATCAGGACAGCATCCACCACATCAGGACAGCATCCACCACATCAGAACAGCATCCACCACATCAGAACAGCATCCACCACATCAGAACAGCATCCACCACATCAGAACAGGCCCATCCTAACCATTGTGAACATCATTATTAATCTGTACATTAATCATTATGATAATATTAATAATAATATCAAGAATGATTATCATTATTTTATTATTATTATTATTATTATTATTATTGTTATTATTATTATTATTATTATTATTATTATTATTATTATTGCTGTTATTATTATAATTTAAGAGTAACGATGTAAACAGTCGTAATGATAATCTATGTTAATATTAGTCTTCAACATACAGATGTTCCTCACAGTTAATTGTGTGTGAGCAGCGGGAGGAGGGAGGGAGGGAGGCAGTTACATGTACTAGTGAGCACCGCACGACTCACACTCCGGGTGATTTTCACAATGCGACCCTCATGGTGAGCGTAACCTGAGCCGGGCGACCGTACCCTCCTGCCTGATGGAGTATGACCAGCCCAGCCTGCCTGTTCCGCCCATGGGGGTTACCTACGTCTTATATGCCATCACCCGCTGCCTGACGAGGCACGAAACCTGGGTGACGGTGGCCCTGTCTGTAGGGCCAGTCAGCACGGAACACTGCGTACGTATTTGTGCTGAGCAGTCCTTTGTGTGGTGCGAAGTTCCTGGCCCTCTAGGGGCATGTGGTCAAAGTGCAGATGTGGTCCTGCGTCGTCATATTGCTTTAGGATACACGGCACCTCTGCTGACTCACACCAGTTTTTCCTCGTGTGTATGTGTATACAGACCTGACTGCTCCCATCAGAGGATGTGGTGGTAAAGGCTATCATTATTATGTATCAAACTGACCTTCATTATCTGAAGGGAGTGAGTTGGATCGACTATTCGTGTGTAGTTTGTGGTGCACCTCACACTGTCACAATAAACGTTCGTGCAACACGTCAACAAATAATCATGAAAGATATTTACCCTCTTGTTTTTCGTGTGTGTGTGTGTGTGTGTGTGTGTGTGATCGCCATCTTGGTGAATCTAACCGACCCTCACAACCCGGATGATTAAAGAGGACTCACGTGCTTTTTAAAACTCAGAAGGAAAGTGTAGATAACCGGTGCACTGTGTTGTATGTTTCTGAACCTCATTTACTATGTATGTAGTGTTGTGTGCGTACGTGTCGAAGCTCTGGCTTATGTTCATCGCAATTATGTTTTATAGATAAAACGGAGAGAAATCGGTGCCTTGAGGTATCTCATGACATCATTTTTCGTACATCCACTCATGGTTTGTGGAGAAAAATTTTGATATCTTGAAGCTATTTTCGGAAAAATGTTTATTCACGGTGGCGACATGTGGCAAGATTTGAGTCAGAGTTGTTAGGGGGTGAGGCGACCCTCTGGCCGGTCGCCCTCCCCGTCTCAGTGTTTGACCGTGGTGTGTGGTGAGCGTAGTGTGTAACCCTGCTGCTCCCCGTGTACCTCACTGCCCATGGAGTATACGTAATGTACCGGCAGATACTCATGTATTATGTTGAGGCTACGTGAGTGTCGGTGGGTGTAGAGTGGTGTTCACTATGGAACACAGCGTGTGGGTGATCTAGTGTGTTGTTGTAGTGTCACATGGTGCGGAGATGACGGAGGAGGAAGATGCTGCTGCTGCTGCTGCTTCCACTGGGAGTTCAGGTCACCATGACGACCTGCTACCCCTCCGTGACACAGGTTAGTGCTATATCTCTCGCCATGGTCAAGCACCTTGACCCAATACAAACTTCGCATCGTCACGAAAACTAAAGTTGTTCATTATGGTTGAACCTCATGTGTACGACTGTACAACTGTTAGCACGACGACGGTACGACCCTTCAACATCATGTTACGACCCTTGGATGTGGTAGCTTGTCGTTTGACCTGACCCCAAAGAGGCCATTACACCCAGCAGTCGTACCGTCGCCAGTAACTGCTGTGTTCTATTGTCCAAAATACTCTTACTTAACCTGACTTAACTACCTCTCGCACAGGAAGACAGTTAATTGATAAAAGCTGAACGAAATGGTAAGTAATGTGTGAACAGAGACGCAAATCGCCCGTCATTAGGTACTCTAAATCTTAAAGCGAGTTAAAAAAGAAATGGACAAGTACAGGAATGTTGCCGCACAAAGACAATACATTTTGAAAATGTTAGTGACACGTTACTTGCACACTAAATCTCCAGCAGAGCGGCAACACATCAGCACAAGATATGTGTGTGTGTGTCATTACTATTGTGTGTAACATGGAGAGAGAGTTACGCACGCTCGTGTTGCATCGTCTCTTAACCTTGCATGTATATATACCACGTCTTCACCTTCTGTGTGTTGATGGATGGACGACGGACCCTAAACTCCTTTATTGAAAGGGTCCTGCAGTCACCCTAGGAGGTCCTACAACTCATGACAGCGCTACTTCCAGTGGAAGGGAAATGAGGAACTGTAATGGAGTGAGAATTTTTTAAAGAGCTTCTGATCCCGATGATACAGCCTCGCAAACATGACTGTTAACTCATGGTTTAACCTGAAGTAGGCAGAGGCCGGTAACACCACCACATGTATAAACACACTCAGGTATTTCTTATATATATATCTTTCTTTTCTTTCATACTATTCGCCATTTCCCGCGTCAGCGAGGTAGCGTTAAGAACAGAGGACTGGGCCTTTGAGGGAATATCCTCACCTGGCCCCCTTTGTTCCTTCTTTTAGAAAATTGAAAAAAAACGAGAGGGGAGGATTTCCAGCCCCCCGCTCCCATATATATATATATATATATATATATATATATATATATATATATATATATATATATATATATATTTATATATATATATATATTATTTATATATATATATATATATATATATATATATATATATATATATATATATGATCCCCCCCCCTGCTTACGCCAGGTACCCATTCATCGACCAGTGCCAAAGGAAAGGAGGAACATCTAGTGTAGCTGTGAATCGTCTCACCCGTCCGGGAATCGAATCAGGATCGTCAGAAGTCGCATTGCTCACTCCACTGTTGTCTTTATGAAAAAAAAAATGAATTAAAAATAGAATAAAACTCTTGCATACTTATAGATTTAACGTCTGTCAAATGCTAAGTGATGGGTAATTCAGTAATCTTATGTATTCGTTAACCATTCATCTTTATACTGATTTTTGTGTGCGATTATGACTGTATGATCATAGTGTCGGTGTGTTGTTTATATGTTAGTGTCTGAGCATGTTTAGTGGTGCTGAATATGTTTTTGCTGGGAATGTATATGTTGCTTCTTTATGAGCAGTGGTTGGCCATCTTGTGTGTGTGTGTGTCTGGTTGTAACGTCTCACGCAGCTTACTGATGAACCATGTTAACAAGTGGAGAATGTGTGCGTAACCTATTAGGGTGATGTTTTTGGGGTCAGCAGAAGCTTCAATTGAGATTTAGGGCCTCTGGGTCACTCTCTTAGGGCTGGACCTGAACACAAGCCATAGGCCAGTGTATCTTGACGTGTTTACAAGTGACACCAGAAGGTTGTCCGAGCAGCTACAGGAGGTGAAAGTCTACTGTTGATTGTTGTTAAGCAGACCACACTGGGCTCGGGGTCTTGCTGTCTGCTGAGTGTTGACATCTGTAGTTTGATGTGAGATGTGTTAAGTGGCAGTTAGCCAGCGTATGGTTCATTAATGGAATATATATATATATATATATATATATATATATATATATATATATATATATATATATATATATATATCATGAATGTCCGACGGGTTATGTTCATGGCTAGGGTATCGGGCACTGCTGGCTCACAGTTTACCTTCACTTTGTTGTGCTGAGGGAAAACCACAAAAGTCGTCACATCTTTACTGAAGTTGAATTATTTATGGTGTGTAGGGCGGATAAATATGTGTAAATCTTGTTAATATGTTTAGACTGTTGCTTTTGCAAATATTCTGCTTGCTAGACGCACTTCCCTGTTAATGTAGCTTATCCAGTCAAGAATTATTAGCACACACACACTTTCTGTCTGTCTCTCTCTCTCTCTCTCTCTCTCTCTCTCTCTCTCTCTCTCTCTCTCTCTCTCTCTCTCTCTCAGAGGAGATAAATAAAGAGATGAAGAAAGACTTGAATAGAGTCTACAAATGGGCACAAATTAATGTGTTGGAATATGACGAAGGTAAGTTTCTAGGAAATATATCATGGAATGGCCATCAACACCTTGATGCAGCCGTGTTGAGGCCCAGCAAGGACTGTGCTTGACAGTGAGTTATAATAATAATCCATAATTAATGAAGGAAATGTTTAATGTATACTTTAACGACACCGAATAACACTTTTGGCTACCGACCAAACAACGGAATTATACAAGTTAGGAAACAAAGTTAACAGTGAGAAAATCATGGAAATGGAAGGTAGGTACAGCAACGCTCATGACACACTGGAAGCACTTCAACTTTCCAGTCTGGAAACAGAAACATATTTGATGATTTCCGCATGACAACAAATTTAAGGGATCAAGCAAAAAGCCGTTTTAAGTGAGGAAAACTAACATGGAATGTAACATACAGTATACATGGAGTAACGACATACATAACGTTAGAAACATTAAAGATAAAACTTATGTGCCTCAAGTTAGTCCCAGTTGAACCCAGAATTGACAGTTATGTAATGAGCACAGCGGCAGACAGGACCATTATTTCACATTAAGCCAGAGAGACGTGCAGTGAGCACAACGCGGTCCGCAGTCCTGCATTTTGGTTTAATCCCGTCGTGTGTTCACGTAGGTCGCATAGTTACTCTCTCTTGACTTTATTAACCTCTTGAGCACGATGGTGCGACCCTTGACCTTAACGTTACGACCCTTTAATACGATTGCTTAGCCTTTGACCAGATCCTTAAAGGTCAAGTGAAAGGTCATGCTAATCATACCCTGCCATCCTACAGTCATGCTCAGGGGATTAACGATAGGAATGCTGAAGAGGTCTTAAAGAAAGTTTATTTATCTTAATCGTCTTTCCAGTTGTTTTGATTTACAGATGTTAGAGCGTGTGTGCCTGGCAGAGTTGGGCGAAGCTAGACGCTGGCCTAGTTATCATGCTGTATCTTCACTTGTTACAGTAACTCAACACACTTACTACGTCAGATAACGTATTTGCTTCTAGTCACGTTAAAAAAAAGAAGAGGGATTAGAACCCATGTACTGAACAAGACATAATTGTCATATTGGTGTGCAGTGTGGGTGGTTACAGAAGCCTTTACTGTGGGTACAGGAGCCGAATCAGTGCTTGTGGCTGGCAATGCTGGTACACAATTATCGTACGTCGCTGAGTTATATGAAGATAAGCTCTTTCAGCACGATGGTACGACCCTTGACGGTGTTTACCCTCGCCTGGCTGAACCAGTTACACCCACATTTTCTCTCTAGCTACATTCTGCTCATTGTTTTGCTGCTGAAATTGTGAGTTTCTTTCTACAGCAGAATGGAGAGAGTCAGGCTTGTGGGAAATAAAGGCGCGGGCTTACGGTTTACAGGCGTCTCGACTTCCGTTGCTGTATGTAGATGTTGGCTCAGATGTACTTGAACTGCTCAGCTTGCAGAGATCAGGCGGACCTCAGGGTGTGAGGGATAGATAGCATTGTGAACACTGATCCTGAAGCTCTTGATAGTCTCTCTTTTTTTTTTTTTACCAGAGTTTGTTATACACTGTATCTGTAACCTGTGTTAAGCTACTGCTTCATGAAGCTGGCATTATCCATGTATAACTCGTATATTCAGTTGAATATATTATTTCTCATGTATTATTCTTCTACCAGTATATTATGTTGCTATCTTGGATGGACCCTGACTCTCCTGTTGTTATCTGTCATTACCCTATATATTATATATGTTATCATTTTTATATATCTTTTATATGAAATGTACCATATATACTTGAATGAAAAAATGTCCAATATATGGTCCATGGAAGGGATTGTCATCAGCGAGTTGTGATAGTCATATATCTGGGGTTATGGATGTTGTTAGATCTAATGGCCAGGCACTACTGGCTGGTCATTAAGCCAGAACACATATCGTGCATGTCACACGCATATGCATGGGAAAATAGGTCTGAATTATGGTATGGGATCACTGTCTGCCCTGACCACTACTACTGCTGCCACAGACGAACTGCAGAGAACACAGGTTGTTACGAAAATAAAGTTGTGTGATCTGTACCATATCTGTGTGTTAGTGATTAGCTTCTGTCAATAATTGTGGCAATTAGCAACACTAAGATTGTAATATATATATGTATATCCCCTTTTATCGGGCTCCTGCAGCTCCGAGTGCAGGAGTGGGGTAAGGTGGGCTCCTCTAGGGTGAGAGGGTCCTCGATAACGCCCGCCTCTCCTTCGTCTACTGACGATGATCCACCGTCAGGAAGGTGACGCCTTACATGTGGTTGTGCCACTTGCAGGCGACGACGTGTGGCTACATCGTTATGTATGTGATCAGCCAGCCAACCAGCTACACACAAACATTCCTCAAAGGTGAAAGGTCAAGCGATCACGCCCCAGGGTTCAGGAGTTATGTTTAAGGTTCGTACCGTCGTATTCAAGAGTCGTACCGCCGTGCAGGTGTGGCTAGCCGAATGATCCAGTGGCTCCAGCAGTTACATTATAAAGTCCCGGGAAATGATGATGGTTTTTCTGATGGTGAAGTTAAGGATGAGAGGCCCGGCAGCCATGGTCTTTGCGCCGTCATTTCCGATCTGGAGTTTGGTGGTGGACGCGCACGACGGCGTTGGTGTTGGCTTGCTGGATCGTACACACGGACGGACGGACGGAGGCGGGCCTTGGTCATGCACGGTACACATAACAACTTAAATATCCACCACTTCATCAGGATTGGAAACGAACCAAATATCCGCCTCCGTCCTGGGTTGGATTGGGTTTGCTTGGCTTGAAGTGTGTGTGTGTGTGTGTGTGTGTGTGTGGTCAGAGACCGTTTGGTGCATGACGTCGGGGAAATAACGCTTGTGCGCGTCATGTATTCGTCAAGATATGTTCCCACCGGAATGACTGGACTTCCACCCTAAATGTCACGACAGTACAATCCTTGGGCTGGCCGGCCGGTGTGACGCTTGAACATGACGATAACACCCTGGGGTATGACGGCCTGGCCTTTTGACCTGACCCTTGTGGGTCTGGTAGAAGGCCAGACCATCAGAGCGCAGGATGGTTAGGGCCGTGTTCGAGATGTTGACCAGGATATGCCGGGAGTAGGTCAGTGCCATCCGTGCTCGCTAGGCACGTGTAACAACATACGTCCTCCTGGAGTAGAGTGGTAATCTGATAATCTCACACTCTTACGCCAGCAGTAGGAAGGGTTAATCCGCTTTGTCAAGACTGTGTTTCTTTCAGTGTTGGGTTTCAGAGCAGTGAGAACTTGCCTCGCTACACTTTCAAAAGCTTCAAGTCAAAGATGAAAGTATGAACCTCATACGTACGTAAACATTAATCATTTCTTTCATAAAGTAGGAAGACCCATAGGCTACTGCCATTACTAGTAATCCCGTCATTCTGATGGAAATTATATGGTATTGTGTGGATGAGATAGAGTTGGGGGTGGGACGACTAGGCTTGCTCAGTATTGGAACTTTACGAGTGGGTCAGCTGCGCTGGCTGGCTGCTTGTTATGAGCACTGCTGCCATCAAACTGGTTATGGGTTTTTATCTTGTTGCTTTCAGTCATATCTTGTTGGCTTGAATACTAACTTGACAGGTAATTCAAGCTGGTTTTCTGACTGGTTGATGTATATTTTTTCTCGCATCGTCAGTCTTGAAGTGTAAAAGATAAATTTATATCGAATGGCAAGTGTTGCCACGCAGGGGAGCTCCCTGACCGTGTGTCAATTTGTCATTGTTCCTCCGCTCCCTACCATCACCCTATTATCTTAATTCTTCTTTTGAAGTCTGGATTCGCCTCTATTCCCATCTGATGACGCACGTCTCGGGTGATGGCCGGAGCTGTCATGAGATTGCATTATAAAGGGCACAAGTTGTCACTACTTCCTCTCTCTAAAATGTCACACATATCAACATTTTGGAACGACAATGCCCAGCCTGCCTGCTAACTTGGCCTGTATCTGTATATATTGTTTTCTACATCATATAAACCAATACATACGACACACAGGGGTTGTGATATTACGTATAGGAATGCTTTGCATAGTGAAGTTCTTGAATGGTCTGGTGAAGGACTAAAATAAATACAATAGCGAACGAAGCAATGAAGATCATAACTAATACGTGAGATCACTCGTCCATACTCATAGCCTTATAGACCTGATAGACTGTCATGTATCTGTTAATACATACGTGGTGAGGTTACGTTGTATTATGTTACCTGGGAAGTTCAGGTGCCTCACAAAACCTTCCTCATGTGGAAAGTGTATAGCGGGAAGAAACGACATGATTGGCCGAATAGATGTCTTTATCGCTTATCACGGACTGTTGTGTGACCGCGAGGGAACGGTTCTAAGATTGTCTGTTGATCCCGGACAACTTTCCCCAAGCACGTTTCCCCGCAGTGTATCAGTTCCTCGGGTTTACGGCTCGATCGTGCTAGGTAAGTCTGAATAACCTTGTTGTGAGCATATTACATCGGGGAAGCTGCGTCATGTTTATGATAAGCTGGGGAAGGTTAGCACTCATGTCCTTATCATGTGTTTCAGGGTTAGGCCCTGTAGTGTGTCGCTATGATTGTCCATAAGTATTTGTCTGCTACGAAAAACATAAGAATTATATTAACAGACAGATATACGGGATTAGAAAAATCAGGAACATGGTCTATACAGGAAGTAACGGGTCGTAATAGGTAGGTGTGTGTAAATAATGACATAATAACTAGGTCTGTTTAGATGACTGGACATGACTTTAAGGTGTGTGAGTTGCGTATCACAGTAGCTGTAAGTGTGTGTGTTGCTGGTTGCCTACTTCCTCAGGGGTCAAGGATTCCCCGTCTAAGTCCGTGTTTACGACCCATGAACACACGAACCAGACTGTTTGGGGTATGTTAAGGCGACGAACAACCTTTGCCTCGTGTCTCATATTCAGTCCGTTGAAGCACGACGGAACGACCCTTATTGATGCAGTAAACTTTGACCTGACTCGTAAGGGTCATGCCAGAGTCGTCGTACCCAAGGGTTGTCCCGTCGCCCACAAGAGTCGTTCCGGTCACGTCTGAGGACCCTACCATATACTTCCTCTCTGGCCCATTATGATGACATGGTTCTCGTGGAAGGCTGGCGGTGAGTGTTGTATGGGTCGCCTGCCACCGGCGTTGGCTACAGTTAGATGGATAATGAGATATAAATCACGAGGAGAACCCTGGAGGGGTGGCGTGTCTAGCGCTTCCTCTGGTGTGGCCAAGGTTACCTCCTACCATCAAGGTGCTGCTTGCCACCCGCCTGGCGGGGAGGTGTTCCCTGGAAAGACGTTTTGGCTTGGCTTCGAACTTGAGGGTTCTGGTGAGGTTGACCATCTTGAGTCACTCATGATGTAGTAAAGTGCCACACTTATTCATCGTACGTTAAGGTCGGGGTCACTGTGACCTTCCCCTTCCTCTCCCAAGTGTAGGATGTGACGTGTACAAATGGTTCACAGTCATTTGTCTATTAAAAGTCGGTCGTCTGAAATCCATTTAAGGGATATTAAGATTCTTCTTTAATAACACAGCTCCTATGAACTTGTTACTTTTATTTTTTTCAGTAACCTTTGAATTAATCAGTTAATGTGGACAGTGACGTAATACCGAAGGCAAGAGCCGAGTTGATCATACAGCCAGCGGGAAGACTTGGTCTCACACCCAGGCTCTGGGTTAGAGGAGCTGCCCAAGTTGGCACCAGGTACTCGCCAGGTAGACCACCACCACGTCCTTGTGTCCTGGTGGGAGGCTATGGTGTCCACGTTAACAAGTAGCGCGTCTGTCTTTGGGGAATTACTTTACTGTAGCGGTTGCGATGCGTAATGACGAGGGTCGTTGCTGTGGTTGGTCAGCTGCGGGTGTTGGCGGGGTGGTGGTGGTGTTGCTGCGTCAGCTTCCTGGGTCAGTCTTTGCGTGCGTTGCGGCTGTGATTTCTCGCCGTTACGTGGTGGCGTTGCGTAGGTCGGAGCGTCGTGCGCGATGTCCAGCTGGGAGTGTGTGTGTGTGTGTGTGTGACGTGGTTGGTTGTTACTGGCGGTCGTAAATGCGTTGTACGACTCTTGGATATGCTCGCTTCATCGTGGAGTTGTGGAGTTGTTTGTGGGGTTTCGTGTTGTTTCGCCACGAAGCCGACCTTCGACCAGACCGTCGTCAGTGTTACCTGATCCATCTGGCTGTTTAGTGCCTCACCATCCTCACCCAGGACCACCTGGCCGACACTGATACCGCTTGATCCATCAAGCTGTTCGTCCCGTTCATGACAGTGGGAGGAGGCACGGCAGAGACTAGTCGTATTCTGAAAACTGTTATGTGGTTTGTATATTTGATTCTGGCCGGATGATGGGAGGGTACATATATGAGCTGATGATGTCTATAATGGGTTATATGTACGACGAGATTCAATCTGCATTCAGCTGCGCTTGATCCCTCTGAAGGAGATTATATTCATGGTCAGATAAGGCAGGAGATCCTCATGTATTTCCCGGTATTGAGTTAGAAATATTTCCAATATCCGCGTATTGAATATCTTCAGCCTCTCACAGGATTTTAGATCTTGAAATAGCCAGACGTGAACTGAAGACCAGATATTCTTGCCAGTCTTGTAGTAAGAGCCTTCCAGACGTACCTGAGTACTAGTAGTACCGTGATGGACGTAGTACATGTAATGTGGGTAGCACAGTAGTTCTCGCTTGTCTCCTTCGTGAGTGCACAACAGGAGCCAGACTCCTCTGCTGGGAGGATCAGTCACGTGATCATGACGTATGTAAATAATCAACTTCATAGATTTAATGATGAATAAACTTTGTTGATTATATGATCCAGGTCAAGATTACTGGCCAAACCTTATGTTTTGTGTTGATTAGTTTCCTTCATGTTTGTGTTGCGAGGCAGGAGTGTTGCTGGCGTCCGTGAGCCTGCTTGACTGCCACACTCACAAGTAACACACAGCAAGGAAGCCGGAGGTGCTTAGTGTTGTTCAACACACACTCCTTAGTGGCGTCTGGCTGCAACGTAGGGTTCACGTGAGGACGTGTTTATCATTGTTTCTGAAGATGAGGAGGGATTACCGGTAATTATGATGGACATCAACACATCCAAGCGAGAATTATTATTATTATTATTATTATTATTATTATTATTATTATTATTATTATTATTAAGTTAATATGATCATCATTACCTAGGGTCACCCGCGCTCCACGGACGGGAAAAAGCTTTCACGGAAAACGTTTGATATTTGGAAAGATGAGTTTTGTTTGTCCAGTAGCCAGACTCTGGTGCCCTCCGATCTAATTTTGTCCTGTGGCCAGTTAATGTACAGGTGTGTACCTGTACCTTACCTGTACCTGTACCCTGGTGTATCAGGGCAGGTGTGGTCAGCAGGTATGTACCTGTGTTGTGTACCAGGGCAGGTGTGGTCAGCAGGTGTACCTGTGTGGTGTACCAGGGCAGATGTAGTCAGCAGGTGTACCTGTGTGGTGTACCAGGGCAGGTGTAGTCAGCAGGTGTACCTGTGTGGTGTACCAGGGCAGGTGTGGTCAGCAGGTGTGTACCTGTGTGGTGTACCAGGGCAGGTGTGGTCAGGAGGGAACCTAGGGAGAGTGGGTGGGGTGGCCTGGCCTTGTACTGCAGGGAGGCAGGGAGGGAGGTCACACTGCCACCTACTGCCCTTCACCTTCTTCCTTACCCCCCCCCCCCTCCTGCTCCCCCTCCACCTCCCCCCATCACCATGTGAATGTTAACACTAAGTTGTTGTTGACGATGGTTTACTTGATGTTACATGTACATAACGTGTACGTTACCTGGTCATCATAACGTGTACGTTACCTGGTCATCATAACGAGGACATGTCGTCGTTTATGTATGTAAGACCAGACGTTCGTTGGCAGTCTTGATCCAGCACATTGTTTGTGACTGTGGTCTTCAAGGTTTAATGTTACGTACAACTCATCAGTTGTTATGGTAGATTATTGGTAATTATCGTTGTTATCTTTGACCTCATGCACGACGGTACGAGCCTCAGTATGATAGTATGGCCCTTAAAGGTCAGGAGGTCAAAGTTCACAGCATCGTACTGAAGGATTGTACCGTAGTGCTCACTTATACGATGCGTACTGTGCTGTGCGTACAGCGAGCAACAGTCTGCGTAAGGCGATACGTTCACTGTTTGGTGCGCAACGTTCCTGCCCGTCAGTGGGCTGCTGGTGTTCTTGCTGTGGTCATGGTGCATGGCAGTGTAAGAGGTAGACCAGTGCATGTATAGTGCATGGTGCATGTATAGTGCATGGCAGTGTAAGAGGTAGACCAGTGCATATATAGTGCATGGTGCATGTATAGTGCATGGCAGTGTAAGAGGTAGACCAGAGCATGTATAGTGCATGGCAGTGTAAGAGGTAGACCAGAGCATGTATAGTGCATGGTGCATGTATAGTGCATGGCAGTACATGAGAATACAATGGAGTACAATGTTATGCCAGACAACAGACGTGATGGTTGATGACAAGGTTATCTGTTGGAGGAGAGTAACAATTGCTCATATTCCCAGTCTGTATAGATGGAGACAGTAGTAAAGCAGAGGAGGCTAGAGGCACACACACACACACACACACACACACACACACACACACACACACACACACACACACACACACACACACACACACACACATGTTCAGTATATATTTATCGAAAGAAAATAATTGAAGTACATATTTATGGCAAGTGGAAAATATTAGAAGGTTTGGCCCAAAACATTGCATGTAAATATTTTCCTTTCCAGGAGGTAAGGACGAGTCAAGTTATGCAAAATGGTCATAAAGCCAGAGGTGCCGCCACTGGTCGCACCAGCAGTGGTGGGGTTCGAACCCTCTAGAGAGAGAGAGAGAGAGGAGGTGGTCATGCGAGGCGTGCCAGTCTGGCCACACTAGCAACAGACGATGGTGAAGGATGTCAGAAATGGTAGTATAATTGTGGGTGGACCGATGACTGACTGTGTCTAGCAGGTAACAAGACTTATGGTGACCATGGCCACCCCACACACATCATGACAGATGGTGTAAAAACACACTGAAAAAACAGCTGCTAGTTAAGGTAGCATGGCCTGAGGACGTGTGGCGGGGATAGAGACTAAACCCATCAAGTCGGCAGAGGTGTCGTTAAAGGTAATAAGTTTCAGGAGACTGATACTTTACACGGTGTAATATGGTCGTGTTCCAGTGATATTTAAGTAGTTGTGATGCTTCGCTAAGATGCACGCGCATCAGGTGTTCAGGTTTTCTATCCTTCTTGTTAATTTCTTATTGCATCAGGCGGTAGAATGCTGGGTAAAGAATGTAATATCTCGAGACCAGTTGAATGCAATTTATGTGTCAAGTTAATTACCACCAGAAGATTGGGAACTGACGAAGGACAATAAGATTGGAAGTACTTGTGCCAAACGTGTCAGGTAACAGATGACGTGTAGCTCCACCATCACATATTTCCTCAGCATCAGTCAATGTTATGATCTATATTGTCAATGTATAGATGATTGTCTTGCTGCAACACTGTGAGTCATGGGGTCTGTTGGTCACACCGTAACGTTGCCATATTCTCTTCGTAATGATCTATGAATTTTGTCATCTGTATCAAGTTAGATCTTGTTACCTGTGTAAGGGTTTTCCTCGGAGACGAAGTATAATTTTCACTACACATAAGAACGTAGCCGTAATGTCTGTATGGGTGGCAGAGTTATGGTTGTTGATAACTATGTATCTAGCATGTGAGGCATCCAGTATACTGCGCCGCAGTGTTGCCATATTAGCCTCCGCCTGGGTGTATTCCCGGGGCGGAGTTCCTGCTCGTCCTGAAATTGTATTGTTCTACCTTGAGTTGTTGTTCTTGTTCTTCCTCCTGTTTGTTGTTTTAATTGTTTGTTGCGAAATATGACCTAATGATCGTTATGCAGGAGACAGCCATTAAACCCACAGAACAGTATCACTCTAACACAAGAACGACGGGACAACCCTTTACCACAGTGTACGACCCTTGGGCATGATGGCCTGGCTTTTGACCTGACCTGACCTGACCTGAAGGTGAAAGTGTGGACCATCATACCCCAGGGTCGTACTGTCGTATACATGAGGTTTACGTTGTTAGGGTAGACAGGCAGTTATCAGATCTTATCAAAGGAAGGTGATTAAATTTACTCTAAATTTCTGAAATACTCTTGAAATAATGAAGTACGGGAATGAGTGAATTAATGAAGAAAATGGATCACAGGTACGGCAGCAGTAAGATAGGTACAGCAGCAGTAAGATAGGCACAGCAGCAGTAAGATAGGCACATCAGCAGTAAGATCATGTATATTAATGCAGAGACTTAGTTTACAATGACTGAACTCGATTGTTAGCCAGATTTTATCTGTTTACATAGTTGGGTACCTGAAAATATTGATATGATAAATGATGATCATTACTGTTATGACCTCGGTGGCACGTGTCATTGTTCATTGTGAAAGTTGTCTGTCACGTGACACGTAAGACCAGTTTGTAAACTGTGTTCAGGGTTGTTAACTGACTTAGAATGATGTAGGGTGAACGTTTGCATCTGCTCTGCAGGACCAGAAGTGAACCAACTTAAACGTTTGTATGTGACGCGTGACACCAGGAAGGAACCAGGATTAAGGTTATCAGCTGACCCGGAGGAACACAGAGGTGACTGAGGTCTTACACTGGGCAGCACCAGACGACAGGACGAGCCACGGCTGACACGCCAACACGTCATATACTTTTTTGTTGTACCGACTGAGACTCTGTTCCCATAGCCTCCTTGAGCACGACATATGGACCCGTGGGTATGATGACGTGACCTTTGACCTGTCTCTTAATTACAGCATAAGATGTTATCTTGTCTCAGCTGTCATTATCAGGTGGGTAGGAGGTGCATGTATGGGAGGTCCTTGTTGATGTGCTTGTATATGATGGGATAAGATGTTGTTGGTTGTACTACGAGGCGCGTGAGGGAATTTGTGGTTGTATGTGGTGAGGGAAGGGTGTTGTGATTGTATGAGGTGAGGGAAGGGTGTTGTGGTTGTTTGTGGTGAGGGAAGGGTGTTGTGATTGTATGAGGTGAGGGAAGGGTGTTGTGGTTGTATGAGGTGAGGGAAGGGTGTTGTGGTTGTATAAGGTGAGGGAAGGGTGTTGTGGTTGTATGAGGTGAGGGAAGGGTGTTGTGGTTGTATGAGGTAAGGGAAGGGTGTTGTGGTTGTATGAGGTAAGGGAAGGGTGTTGTGGTTGTATGAGGTGAGGGAAGGGTGTTGTGGTTGTATGAGGTGAGGGAAGGGTGTTGTGGTTGTATGAGGTAAGGGAAGGGTGTTGTGGTTGTATGAGGTAAGGGAAGGGTGTTGTGGTTGTATGAGGTGAGGGAAGGGTGTTGTGGTTGTATGAGGTAAGGGAAGGGTGTTGTGGTTGTGTGAGGTAAGGGAAGGGTGTTGTGGTTGTATAAGGTGAGGGAAGGGTGTTGTGGTTGTATGAGGTGAGGGAAGGGTGTTGTGGTTGTTCCAGGTGTGCGTGTTGGTCTCATGGTTGCGTGTGTTGATGATGTGGCGCGTGTGGCCTCTTGCCTGGATTTACCAGGTACTCATCAAGACATGACAGACGCAGATACATAGCTCGATTGTAGATACAGATGGTTGGGTGTTTAGGTATGTAGGTAGATAAGTCGATAGGTGTGAGGAAGTAAAATGAAACTATGGTTGTAAGTTGGTTGATAGCATAGACCTACTGATAGACTTGGCTTACCAGCAGCACATGAACTTTGATGTGGATAATTGCAGTTTTGCACATCGTCAGCCAAAGCAAGAAGGCAAACTGTGGTATGAATTATGTTGAGTTGTGATACGTATATGAAGTAAGACAGTTGTGATGATATGACGTAAAGCTAAGTAATAATGAAGTTCATATCTTCAATTGTCATGGAGGCAGCAAAGTAGGGGAACATAATTCTTAGATTCGTAGGTGGGACTTTCGATTTTAAGTCCACCGGAGTAATTCTTAAACTGTGCAGTTCACTGGTACGTATCCATCTTGAGTATTGTGATCAGTATTGGTCACTTTACTGGTAAATAGACAACGACAGGATGAAGAGATTAGATTGAGAAATACACTACTGAGAGAAGACCAGACGAATTGAACTTACTTGTTTCAGAAAAGATAAAGTTAAGATGACATTTGATGTGGGTGATCAAAAATGTCATTGACTTATAATCTCGATCCAAGCTCCTGCTTAAGGTTAAATTTGTCCTCCACTCTCGGTAATGTGCACAAACTGGTAGACAAACATAATACTTCGATTGAGAGGAAGTAGTTACCAGTTAGAGTAGTTGACAGCAACACAAGAGTTCGTTTGATAAGAGACGATGAATACTTCACTTTAGATCCACTAGTGACGTTACTTGCGCCTCTTTAATTACATGTTAACATTTATTGGTGCTTCTCTGAATCGTACATGATTTCCTCCTTCATACACCAGTCAGCCTCTCAGCTCTCCCAGCGTCGCAAGCAGCCTCGTCACGACCCAGTGGTCTGTCTCAGTTTGAATTCCTTTGTAATGGATGAATAGGACGGGAGGGTTGGTAAAGAAACATAAGCGTATGTGACCTTGGAATAGGTCAGGACAGGTAGAAGTATAACCACTAATTTAGAACGAGGCAATAGTAAGGTCAGGTGCAGTTAGTTGCCAGTTGACCTCTTATTGCCATGCGCTGGACGTCCTGGGCTGGGCTGTTGTTGGATGTAGACGAGCGGGTGGTTTGCATGTGGATGCGTCTACAGTGTGGCATGGTGTACTGCCGTGGTTCCCGTGAGTGTGAGGGATGGGTGGTGCTGGTGAGGCCAGGATGGTGATGGTAGGCTGGCGAGTCTGGTACCGTCGGGCTTCACAGGAGTTGCCAGCGTTCTCCATCGGTGATTACGTCGTCTTCCGCCACCCTCCATCACGTCAGTTGAATGTTGCTGCTCTTTTGTCGTTACTTCCTCAATATCCAGCTCTGTCGACGGTGTACTGGGCTTTCCTGGTAACTGTCGTTAGCTAGTACGGTGGTGTCTCGTAGGTGTGTTGCTGTGTTGGGTTTTGCCGAGGGTAAGACACTGGGAACATACTTTACCATAAGGGATGTGTTGATGTTGATCCCGCACGGCTCCTCCGGCAGGGGTCTGGGGAACCTTCTCTGTGGGGCTGAACCGTATATGACGTTTTGATTGGCTATACACCATGGATGGACGTATGTGAGGATCTGATTGGTCGTGGAACGGATGAGGGAGGCTCGATGGGGGAAGTGTTGTGAATGGATGGACCATAGTCGAGGTTATGGTAGGCTGCCAGCGTGCGTACGGCTGTCACTGTGATAGGCTATCGACCTTGACTGCGGAGGTAGACTTGTTTATGTACCTTACGTGGATTTTTTGCCTCTGTCGCTGTGGAGACAAGGTTGCCTGGCCGACCTTAACTCTATGAAGACTTCACCAACTTGAGGGTCAAGAAAGTTACGTATATAATTATGGTAACATTAACTAAACTGATGAAATTTATGTTTTATGTTTTTTTAAAGAGATGTTGGACTTTGAATTTTTCCTGTTATTCCGTCTGGGATTTCTGGTTGAATGACTCAATGCTGCACAATAGTCTTGCTGGATCTTGGGATGCAGGAAACCGAACTGTTCTAGTTGGTTGCCTCTGGTAACTCCTTCACAAGAATCAAATATTTTCAGAACAAATTAACGTATATAGGAGAGGGAGGTGAGGGTGCGGGTGGGTTGGAGGGAAGTGAGCGTGTGTCACACGGGGGGAGGGAGGGAGGAGGACAAACTGGCCTCCTGTCGAGTGTAAAATCCCGATCAGTAGTTAGTAATAAGGAGGGAGGGAGGCGGAGGGGCGGACGTCAACTCTGGTGAAGGTGGAGAGGACGGAATGATAGACGAGGCAGCTGAGAAGGGAGGAGGGGGACAGTATGAGGTGTGAGGAACGGGACAGAAGTAATGAGGGAGGGAGTACTGGGGCGACCTGAAGAACGTGTGAGGGAAGACTAGAAGGTCCATAGATGTTGTTCCTGGATGATTATAGACTATAACCTTGTGTGGGAGGAGAGGGAGGCAGGACCAGAAGGTTGTAGAAGAGGACAGTGTGTCGTGAGGTATCGAGGTGGTGGGGGCCACATCGTTACAACATCCCTGGTGACACAGATCACCAGTGACAGGAAAGGTGAGGTTTACAGCAAACAGGTGTACTCACGTGATTAACGATCGCAGGTAAACAAGCCCGTGAAGTTATGAGAGCAGTGTAGGTTGTTGGTTGCAGGAGGACAAACACAGACCAGGTGACGTGAGGATATTTAAGGGAGACAACCATTCACGATGGACGTTGACCAACAACAAACTGTCGCAAAGTAAACACGTGGAAAGATAAGATGATATGATCATGAGACTCTACTACATGATGCACGACTCCCACAAACCCTCACGAACCACTACATTGACACTTTGTGTTTCCACGTAATATTGGTACATATGTGGGAACGAGACTGGTGCTTGCAGGCCTGGAACGTTGGGTCATGAAAATGTGATTCATTGGGGAAGGAAGAGAACAAGATAATGGAGGGAGGATGGGGAGCCAGGGTGAGGAACTGGGAGTGAGGATGAAATATAGGGGCGCCGTGGGGTGAGGACGGGGGTGTGGGGGGAGCCATAGGGATTAGAGAGGGGAGTTTAGGTTGGGTTGGAACTTGTGGAAAGGGGAAAGTGGAAGGGGAGGAAACTTGAACATTACCCGGATGGGGAATCGTAGGACAGACGACATGGAAAAGGGATTAGCATAATAGCATTGGAATCTCAGGGGAATGGCAAAGTGGATCATTGATGTGGAATCAGACAGGATTAAGGTAATGAATTAAAACTAGGAGGAGTGTGGCCAGGCGGAGCGTGTCCCTGGCCAACACTGGATCATAAGTGTAGAATTTGTGGTTGGAGTAAGATGCTGGAAACGTGGAACTGGAAGCCAGGCTTTTATGCGGGAATTATGGAAGATTTTCCGGGATAATTTAGCAGGAGGTAGAGGTTGTGCGGTGTAGAAGACAAAGAAGGGAGGAGTGAGGGGTTTCTGTGTCAACAGTAAAATGGAAAGACACAGAGAGAAAGGGAGGGAAAGATGAAGGGAGAAGCCCCATTAGAGGTCCATGTCCTTGTTGGGGAGGTGCACAAAGAACACCAGTAATGAACAAACACAGGGAGGACGCCTAGCCTGGCGCCCTGGGAGGGTCGGGAGGACGCCTAGCCTGGCGCTCTGGGAGGGTCGGGAGGACGCTTAGCCTGGCGCTCTGGGAGGGTCGGGAGGACGCGTAGCCTGACGCTCTGGGAGGGTCGGGAGGACGCCTAGCCTGGCGCTCTGGGAGGGTCGGGAGGACGCCTAGCCCGACGCTCTGGGAGGGTCGGGAGGACGCCTAGCCTGGCGCTCTGGGAGGGTCGGGAGGACGCCTAGCCTGGCGCTCTGGGAGGGTCGGGAGGACACCTAGCCTGGCGCTCTGGGAGGGTCGGGAGGACGCCTAGCGAGGAGAGGCAAATGTTAGTACGCCGCTTGGTGTCGCTTGTGAAGGTTTGGACTCGGCCTGTCCTCCTGGGATAGCGGAAGCTGAGGCGGAGAACTAGACACAAGCTTGCCCCTTGCGGTGGGGAAGACGGAGATGAAGGAGGAGCTGTAGACAACTGAACTGCCGGAGATAAGGAACTCGACACAACCCAGGCCTGACACGAGGAGCTTTGGGCGTTGGTTAACATTCTCAGGGGAGAGAAGGTGGAACACAACACAGCTTTCTTAGGACGAGGAGTTTGAACACAACTTCTCCTCGCGAGTTGGCAAAGTTGGACCAAATCCTGCCCTCTGCTGACACAGGAAGTTTGGTTTCAAGGAAGTCACTCTCCACGGCAGAAGTTGGGACACATCTTCGTGTTGTGGGGGCGACTGCTGCCGACGCTGTACTCTGAGCAGCTGGATGTGAGAGACGGGTAGGAGGCGGTGCTGTCCCGGTGTGGAGGTGGCGAACACATGAGAACTTTGGGGAAAACTTTGAAACATTTCAGAGTTTTGGATGAAAATCCTGGATACTCCCAAGGTCCGTGGTGGATACTCCCCAGGTCCGTGGTGAATACTCCCCAGGTCCGTGGTGAATACTCCCCAGGTCCGTAGGGGATACTCCCCAGGTCCGTGGTGGATACTCCCCAGGTCCGTGGTGGAAAGCTTAAGCAAAACGTAAGCTCTTATGGGAGAGACTTGGACACAAGGTGTGGTCGGGGGAGGGAAACGTAGAGCTCAGAACAAGCTTTGGTTAAGGGGTGAAAGCTAAGAGCCCAGCGCAAGCTGTTGTTAGGGCCTAGACTGAGAGCCCAGCTCAAGCTGTGGTATAGTGGGGGTAAACCGAGAGCCCAGCACAAGCTGTGGTCATGGGGGGAGGAAGTAAGACCTAGCCTGGTCTCCTGGGGGAGATAGCGGCAATATAAAAGCTTATTGATTTTCGCCTGGATTCAGTGAGAGTGTGTCGGTTCTGGATAATGGGTGAAGGAAAGTGAAGGGGAGGGTGTCGCGCCGTGCACCAGAATTATTGGCCCGGCAGACGTGGCGCGGCGGGCGGAGGCTGGAGTTACCGGGGGTGAGGGTTGGCCGCTGATCCTGTCGATCGGCCAGCCGGGGGGAGGGGTTGGTCACTGCAGTGTCATGTTCCTCACCAGGCCTGGCAACCTGGCAACCTGGGGTAAACATCAACCATAGTTTATGACAATATGTCGAGGCGAAGTTGCCTCGTTTGATTAAGGTATTGAGCTCAGGGATTGATGGAATGGGAAAGAGTTCTGTGGATAAAGTCATTGAAAAGGAGTTTTAGATATTGTTTAGTATGTGTGTTGGGAACTTAACACCTGTGTCGCCTTAATCTGTAAAGCCCCAGTGGTCAGGGACCCCACTGCGTACACACTCACCATCAGGTGTCACTCCAGTGGTGGTAGTGGTGGTGATAATTTCAACAAGTTCACTGTATGTATATTTTTTGTTGTGTTTATCGAATATTTCATTCGTTCCTCTCCTGGTCTGATGGAGTTAGCTGCACCCTTCCCAAGTTTGAAGGCGGATGTTTACACATATTATACCGTGATGTCCTGATAGCCATGTTGTTGCGTACTTACACACTGTTTACGTCTGCCTCGCCAAGTGGGACTATATATTCAAGATATAAGTTGCCTCAGACCTGCGTCATCATGTTTACATAATGCATCAGTAACACCAGACCATCTGCTGTGTGACATCAACGCCTTTCTCTTGAGGATTTTGTCTCTGAACGATCGTAAAATATGATACCTTATCTCGGTCATGAAAATGTTGAATTTAACGGAAATAAGTAAGAAATACAAACCATTTTAGATAAAAGTATAACTTTAGATCATCTATATGGGGACGTACATCAACAAACAGCTTGGTAGAGCAGTCCCTCACATGGGATGAATCGTCCCATACGGAGCTGTGAGACTGGAGGCTTTCCCGGGATAACCAGCTTTAGTTACCCATTTGTTTTGGCCTCTGGGGAATACATCATGATTGATGTTCGTACTGATACGAATTAATGATTAGAATATTACACATCTTCTCTATAACCTACGGGCACCACGTGTCCATTTATTGACCAGTGTCGAGGGGGATCATAAACAGGTGGGTGTGCTGTGCCCCGATGGCCTGGCGGACTGTACTGGTGTATGTATATTACAGAAGCCGTATGGCACAATGGGACAACAGTGTGGGGGTGGTCGGTCAAAGTGATGCCAGTGAATAAAATGAATGAGATACAGAGGGATGAAGCCTGGGGGCCTCCGCCGCTGCTGCTAGCCAGCCATGGTGGTCGGGGGGCCTCCGCTGCTGCTGCTAGCCAGCCGTGATGGTCGGGGGGCCTCCGCCGCTGCTGCTAGCCAGCCATGATGGTCGGGGGGCCTCCGCTGCTGCTGCTAGCCAGCCATGGTGGTCGGGGGGCCTCCTCCGCTGCTGCTAGCCAGCCGTGATGGTCGGGGGGCCTCCGCTGCTGCTGCTAGCCAGCCGTGATGGTCGGGGGGCCTCCTCCGCTGCTGCTAGCCAGCCGTGATGGTCGGGGGGCCTCCGCTGCTGCTGCTAGCCAGCCATGATGGTCGGGGTGCCGCCTCCGCTGCTGCTAGCCAGCCATGATGGTCGGGGTGCCGCCTCCGCTGCTGCTAGCCAGCCATGATGGTCGGGGTGCCGCCTCCGCTGCTGCTAGCCAGCCATGATGGTCGGGGTGCCGCCTCCGCTGCTGCCGCTGGCTGACCGCTACCGGATGATTTATCACCCGTACGTTCGTCTCCATTACTCTCGCCGCACTGCCCTGGATGATTACGTCACCCGTACGTTCGTCTCCATTACTCTCGCCGCACTGCCCTGGATGATTACGTCACCCGTACGCTCGTCACACAACCAAGGGCTCAGCCTCCTCCCCCAGCGAGGTGTTCTCCTGCAGCAGTGTGTGAGGCCTGTGTGTTTCAGGTGACCGTACGTGAGGTCTCACTGGTGTGTTGGTACACAGGATGTCAGGTTTACATTTACATATGTGTGGGTGGGGTTGTGTGAGGCGAGGGTCACGCTGAGGCGAGTGTTGGGCGGGAAGGAACACTCTCCTGGCCATATACGTAGGGACTGACCCAGCCAGTCATATGTGAGTGTCTAATGTACTGAACACATGGCGGCCGCAGCCCATCTCTATACCTCGTCTCATAGTCACCAGTATTTACAACCAACAGTCAAGTTTAGCGAGTGATTATTACGGTCCTGCTCAAGCCATAGCATGTCTCTGGGTAATGAAAGTACTTGAGCCCTTGACCACGACGTTACGACCTTTGAGCACGATGTTACGACCCTTGAGCACGACGGTACGACCCTTGAGCTCAGCGTTACGACCCTTAACCACGGCGTTACGACCCTTGACCACAATGGTACGACCATTAAGCAACACTGTAGTTATCTTTAGCACGACATTAAGTTTCATGGGTATGATGGGTTGGCCTTAAGCATCAAGTGAAGGGCCAGGTCATGAGCACCAAGTGTTGTGCCGTTGTGCGCAGGTCAGGTCAGGTTAGGTTAGGTTAGGTTAGGTTAGGTTAGGTTAGGTTAGGTTAGAGGTGACCAGTAGTAGCAGTGTGTTGTGCCGCTCAATGTTATTATGATTAATTCTTTTCCTGAGATGACACACAACAACCTGAGCGTATATCATTGGAATCCGTGAACTTGTGATTATGATGGACACATCAAGGAATTAATGAAGCCTGAGACATATGGGACTTGCTTGAAACCCGTTGTTACATGCAGTTGATTGATAATGATACATGTAAGATGATCCATAAGGAGGTAGCAGGCATGAAGCACAGTTTCTGGTCTGCTAAGGTTGTTATCAAGATAAAGAATCGTAAGCTGTTGTGTGTAATGTATTTTATTGGAGTTTAGATATTTTCCTCAGATTCGAACTATATTGCTTGTGTATAGTGGTGCTCAGGGTATGTTTAACCTTAGAAAATATAGGAGTTATCTGTGGTATGGTGTGAGGTGGACCATTCAGGACGTGTTTACTCAGGGATGAGTCGAGTGTTAGGGATGTCCCTCCTCCCATTGTGGGGATCAGGTCCCACCCAGTGCTGGGTGTGGGTGTCTCCGTGTCCCCACCCTCTACTGCTGGGGTATGTATCCCCACCCACTGTTGGGTATGTGCGTCCACCCCAGCCACCGTGTGTGTGTCTACGGCCCTACGCCTGACACATACCACCGCCAGCTCTGCTTCCCGGCTGACATCGTGTCTTCCTCTCCTCACCAGCCGTCTGTCTCCCCCTCCTCCTGACTTCACCTCTGCCTCTCCTCTTCACTAACGAGAGCCTTCATCTCCCTCCTCCTCCTCTCCATCTTCCCTCCCTCCTTCATGACTTCGGTCCCTCCTGCTACCACACTCCCACCAGGCTATTTGTAGGATTAATATGTGGCCTGTGAGGGTGGCAGGCTTGGCCTGTCAGTCACTGGCTGTCTTATGGTGCGGCTCCTGGTCACAAATGAGGGCCACTGAGGCAATATCCACTACACAGACGCGGGACATTCATGGGGCCCGTGGTCAGGAGGGGAGAGGAGGCGAGGGTAAATGGGGAGTAGGTACCGGGGTCGGTGCCCTGCATGACCGGGGTCGGTGCCCTGCATGACCGGGGTCGGTGCCCTGCATGACCGGGGTCGGTGCCCTGCATGACCAGGGTCGGTGCCCTGCATGACCAGGGTCGGTGCCCTGCATGATGTAGATGTTGAGAGGAGTTAAGAAGGTGAGGGTGTGGTACTGGCCAACTAAGACAAGCCTCAATTAAGGAAGGATAGTCAGTCCTGAGTTTGATGAAGAATACCAACGTCCTAGTGAGATGTACACTCTGGGTCCTCAGACCAGTGGACCTCCTGACGTGTTTATGTTGGAGGGAAACTGTCAATTAGTTGAGTACAGGATATCAGAGAACAGGTTTAGCCTCCGAGGTTGTGTCCGCCACATAGTGTTGGTCAACTTATAATTAATATCCACCGATGATATGTACAGCCTCGTTGATCCTTGATGTGTCTCGTGGCGCAGGATAGTCGCCCTGGGTTGTCGAGGTATCAGCAGACCAGTTTTGGTTTCGAACCCCTGATCTGGGGGTAGAAGTCCTCCCAAACCGTCAGTACATCCAAGGTTCGAGACCTGGGCTCGGGCACTCCACGTCTGAAGAAATTGTTTCCACGAAAGTTGTAGACGTTATTCACCCCACGTAGTTGGAGTAGATGACAGACGACTGCTGTATGATTACATACATATAGAATTAGTTAGAAAGATAGACACACAAACGGATCATTTCCTGTCTTTTTATTGTCTCATCTTCCTCCGTTCAGTACCTCCTTCCCTTCCTGGTGTATCCCCTCGTGCCCTTACCAGACTTGGCCAGTAACACCTGCTTACTGCAAGGGTCTCCTGCACCACTGCCGGAGCAACACACCTGAAGACAACAGTTGATGATGGCAACACCTGGCGGTGTTGACACTGGAGAAGGTAAACCCAGGAGACGCAAGTATACTACGTGTCACCTTCCAGCCTTGTGTGTTTATTTCATTAGAGCTTGTGGCACAGCTTGTAACTTGTTCACATATTGTAAAAGTAATTTGATAGTTAAGTAATTACTCTCTGCGTTATGCTCTCTATTTTTTTGTGATTTAGTGGTTGCCTCCCATTTTCTTTATTCCCTCTCCATCACTCGTATGTGAACCTGTCTTTATTTTCCCTTTGCTTCTGGAGTTGCGTCTACCGCTGTAGACAGACAGTGTGGGTCGTGACTTAGCCAGTAAGGGAGGGCAGCCCTCCTGCTATCACGCGCGCCACTCACCAGGGATAAGAACCTCCCTGCGTCAGCACCTGTGCCACTCAGTGAGCACAAGCGTATGAACATGACATTCATAAACAAGCGGACATAGTGGTGTGGGGAGGTGCAGGAAGTTTCCCTTTTTCTTTCCTGCATGTTCACTTGGCCTCAGCGCAGGTTGTGTTGTAAATGATAGTTGTATCTTCTATAATGTTGTGACTGAGGAACAGGTAAGGCTCCTGTTAATGGTTGTAAGTGTTATTGAGTTCCTTCCATAGAGATGGTCATGTACATTTTCATAACATGGTGGACCGCGTATCACATGATAATCACGACAACTGCACGACTGGACGTTACGACCCTTGAGCACGACCTTACGACCCTCGGGTAGGACGGCATGACCAACCACGTAACTCTCAAGGGTCATGCACACTACACTGTGCATGACCATCATCATGAGGACCCAGAGGCGTCGACCTCTCGCTATGAGTGGAAGATGGACGTCTCGAATGCATCCTTCGCTAACAATAACGTGATTCCAATTTAAGTCTTGTATGAGTCTTGTGTGAGTCTCCTCCACCGTCCATGTTCGTTAAGTCTTTCTTGGTTTCAGTGTTGCTCTGACTTGCCTCGTCCGCTGGTAATTAACGTGGACGTAATTATGTTACCGTCCTTGAACCACTGATTGTCTCATTTTATCCCAACCCTTCTCTTGTCACACGAACATTTTCTCCAATATATCGTGAGCGATAATTTGCTCAGATTATCTTTCCAGTTACCACCAGAAGCAATAACTCCTACGTCATCACCAAGACTTTCTCAGGATTTCCCCGCCAGTTTTGCCCCGCTAGATTGTGCCCCGTCAGTTGTGCCCCACCAGTTGTGCCCCACCAGCTGTGCCCCGCCCGTTGTGCCCCGCCAGATTGTCAAGATTTCACTTTTACCTGTGATTTTCTCGCCGTCTTTTGTTTTCCGTTGGCTGAGGCCTTAATTATCGGGGTGGCGGGAGCGGCTCCACCTGAGGGCGTGAAGGTGATCACGGGAAAGGTGGCGTGGCGGGCCCGGGGCGCCTGGCTCACTCACCTGTACAAAGGTCAGACCCACACTTGCCACAGGTTATCTTCCTTCCTCAGCTGAGTTCCTCCTGCTTCCCCTCCTCACCCCGTACCGTCATATCCTCAGGTACGTCGGTTCTCCTCTCTGTGACGCCCTCTCCCCACGTCTGACCCAATTCACACGTCATTCTCATTCCTCCGTCCCTTTTCACACGTCGCTGTCATGACCCCACCATCCATTCACACGTCGCTGTCATGACCCCACCATCCATTCACACGTCGCTGCCATGACCCCACCACCCATTCACACGTCATTCATGGTCCCTCCCCATCCACTCCTCGTCGTCATCATGAACCTCCGCCTCACGCATCCCATCTCCTCCTCACGATCTGAGCCCCAAGCAGCGCTGGGTGACACCCCATCCCGCCCTCAACACTTGGCCCATCCTCTACACTCACACTCAAGGCGCCATTACCAGCCCTCACTTCCCCCATCCTCCCAACACTCCCTTCCCACCCACCCCCGCACTTCCTCACCAGCCTGACCTCTGACCCACCACTGTGAATTCGCGACTTGTCGTGATTGTTGCGCGAACGGACGGATTGTGTGAGGTGACATTTCCTGTTGAATGTGAGAATAGTTTGTCCTCTGTTAACTGTGCCTTAACGACGTGAGGCACGACGGTACAACCCTTAACCTCGGAACGATTCTTTCCTTCGTTAGTACGACCCTTGACCACGACTGTATGACTCTTGACCTCGACTGTGAGATCCCAGGGCACTTCATATGTTCCTCCTGACTCGTGCAGTGTGTTAGCGTGGGAGACGAGTCGCACACCACCAGGAGAACGGAAGACACTACCCCGTCGTGCCTGACCTAGACGTGGCCACTAGAGGAAGGTACCATGTTGTTACGAGAGATGGAAGTCCTTGGGAATGTGTGGGAAGACAGGTAAACAATATCACGGCGGCAGGATCTGATCCTACACAGGACCAGGCACCATGGTATGAACGGGTCTGTCTGTTGTGTTTGTTTGCCCAGAATCGTAGATATGGTTTAGTCTACAGTGAGAGGAAGATTATCTTGGGTTGAACACAGTGTTACACTCGTATTTATGATCTTTATAGCCTAATGTGGACCTGAGTTGCAAGGATTTGTCGCTCTTAGTGGTAAGAGCATTAGAAGTGCAGCCTTTATGCTAAGGGTGGGTATTGTACCTGCAGACGGTGGTCGGGTGGTAATGAAAGGCCTGCCTCTTGTGTGGGGAACACGTACGTCAACACTAACGCTGATTGGATAGAGTGAGTTATATTCTTGCGTCAGAGTCCCGACTCTGGCTGTTGTTATTGTATCAAAGCCAGACGTACACTGGGAATGAGACTGTCATGAATGTGGAATGCTGGCTGTGTTGTGGAATGCTGGCTGTGTTCAACCCGACTCCGTGTTAGGTTTCTAGACCATGACCTAGTCTGAGCCCGGCGGTGGTCAGAGGGCAGGCCAGGACCTGAAGGAGAGGTCTGTGTACTGACTTCAGGCGTTCGCTGCAGACCATCACGAAATAATAAGACATATTAAGTTACGTTTGGATTGTGTTGTTTTCTTGTAGTTTTTGATCTGTAGCCAGCTGCATGCATGGTGTACGTGTAGGTGTTGTACGTGTGTGTAAGGAAGCCTTGTGACCAGTGTGATGTGTCAGTAATGTTGTTGTTGTACGTGAAGCGAAGGTCGTGTCAGGATGGGAGGCAGGGGTTCACGGCGGCGGCGCCCGACCACACCAGATGGTGGTTGACATCTTGGAATGTTCCCCGCCCCTGTTGGAGGAGGGTGGAGGTGGGGTGCACGGGAGGTGGAGCTGGGGGAGGTTAAAGGGAAGGGGATGGGGGGGGTGCAGGAAGAGGGGAGGGAAGTGAGGCTTGAGAGTAGGGAAACATGAGTACAGTAAGGTCCTACTAGCCACACTAGGACGATGAAGATGAGCCTCTAAGGTCGACCAGGAAAAGTTTTAAGGGAAGGAGGTGAGGGGAAGGGGCGTAGCCACGGTAGACTGGCAGCAAGTGGAGTATTTACTGCCACACACACACACACACACACACACACACACACACACACACACACACACACACACACACACCAGCCCTGGTGTTCAACATATATTGTTCTTTACATTATTCTTTTTTGTCTTCTGTGGCCGCCGTCCTGCGAGCGAGTCTAAGGACCTGTGTGACATGTAGTCAGTGTTGCCTCTCCTGCAGGAACCTCCCCCGCCACCCAAGGTCGCCGCTCTCCTCCCTCCCTGTTCCTCAGCCCCTCACCACGACCGTACGTCCCATCCTTCAGTACGACGCGACGACCCTTGCCTATGATGACATAATTATACAAAGTCAGGTCAGAGGTCAGGCCATCATACTCTAGGGTCACATCGTCCTGCTCAAGATGAGAGTCGTGTCGATGTGTTTATGGTCCCATCGCCTCTGCTGCTGCCTCATGCACGGCAGAAGCCTCCCCAGACTTGCCCCCACATGATCTTTACTGACCAGTCCGGTAGAGATTTCCAGATGTGTCAGCCTGCAGGAGGTTCCACACTCCACTGTGAAGGCTCCGAGCCATCATTGTACGTGCGCACCAGATCCTCTGTCCTTGAGCTGCTCAGCTTAACGTCTCTGTTGCTGTATTTTTCTGGGTGTCAGATCCCACATGTCGCTCCAGAGCCACGTCTCGTCTCGTTGGTGTCAGGCCTAATATTTGGACCAACACCTTAATGTCTTCCTTTGTACGACTCCGGCCCCCTGTGTAGGTCAACACCCACGACCGTAGCTTTACACTGGGACAACACCCACGAACGTAGCTTTACACTGGGACAACACCCACGAACGTAGCTTTACACTGGGACAACACTCACGAACGAAGCTTTACACTGGGACAACACTCACGAACGAAGCTTTACACTGGGACAACACTCACGAACGAAGCTTTCTGGTCCGCTTCATTTGATTCTACTTTATTTTTTCTTTGTTCATTTTTCGTCGTTCGTGTTGGTCCTCGTCCTTGTCAGTCACTGTTCGTCCTCGTGCAAGTATCTCATCATGTCTGTGTATGACTGGTGGTCGTGGCTGGTGTGTGTATGACTGGTGGTCGTGGCTGGTGTGGTCGTTGCTGGTGTGTGTGAGGCAGAGTTCCATGTTTATCCACCATATCCTGCCCAGGTGATTCCCCCATCCCTCCACCCCTGAGCAGTCTCTCTGATCGACCAAACTGTTGCTGTTACCAACACAATCTGTGTTCCATCTATTGATGCCTCGCTTTCGCCAGGTATTTGTCTCAGGTGTGTGGCGGTAGGTGAAGGCAGACGTCATACGTGGTAGTCAGTCACACAGGTCAAGGAACAATACTGTGTAGGTGTGAGCGCCAGTGCAGCGCTCACCTCACACACACACACACACACACACACACACACACACACACACACACACATGTAGTTCGTACGCGAGAACAAGTGGGTTGAAGAAGTCATGTGTGGGTGGGGTATGAGGGCATGGTTTGTGCCGATGATGGAGGTGTAAACAACCAGAGGAGGAGTGTGTTGGGTCAGAGGTCAGTGTCTGCTGATGGTCTGGGTGGCTAGCTGTACCCAGGCCATTGAGTCCGATCAACCAGCCTGTTTGTGGTAGCTCACATCCCTGCATGTCCAGTCCGTCGTTTCCCGTGTGAGGTGGTGGTGTAGGATCACTGGTGTGGTACCCGTCATGTTGCCTCGGAAATGCTCTGTGTGTTGTGACAGAAAGGAAGACTTCGAAATTATATTAGATTAATCCGGTCTGGCTGCTGCTTGTGGCAAAACCCCATGGTGGTGAGGGGATGTGCCAGGGGCGACACACTCATGACCTCCTGACGTCATCAAGCAGACGGATCATGATTAATACAGGTCAAGCGACTCGTGGATTACTTCCTCTCCCAACCATCACCACGAGTCATGAGGTCACCATGGTGCTGGTTGGCCCAGGGAGGAAGGAGAGTGTCGAGAACAGACTCTCACACCATCTGACCTTCACAGGTGAAGAAAGGGACAAATTTTTTTAGTTTATTTCTTGCAGGGATCAGACTGTTCCTGGGTCTGAGCTACCACGGGTCATGAGCAGTTGGTGTCTTTCTGAGGTTACTGTCAGCCTGAGCTGCGTCCTGTAGTGGCAAGTGGTGGATAGTTGTGGCATGAGTTACTGGTCAGTATGATTACGTGATGGTGACGGGACCAGCCCGGCCTGTAGGCTGGTGAGGCTGGCACTAGGCTGGAGGTGACGTTGTGATAGTGAGGCCAGCAGCAGCAGCAGCACCCACACACCTCCTACTTTCACCCATTCCCCTACGTCAAGACTGTACATTCTGCTGTACCCTCCCACCTGCTCCCGCGTTCTTCCCTTCCCTCTCAATATTACCTCCTCTCTCTAGTGTATAACCCTGTGATTCCCGGTAAAGTGATCCTCGCTCATACCTCCGGGTTATGTAGAGGCGATTTCCATGGGTAGTGAAGCATCGATTTCCCCTGCGCCATAGGACCGGTCTGGTGTTACGCAACGTGTTACGTGCCCGTAACTTGTTGTGACGGTCCGGTCTAGGGGTAGGGAGGGGGTCCTGGGTTTCCACATGGAGGGAGGTCAGGGAATTGGGCGGCCGATGGGAGAAACCTAACCTTACTTACGTGTGTACACAAGGGCATGGTCCTCCTGCAGTAGTGTCATGGTCTGGACGTTATGTGTACACAAGGGCATGGTCCTCCTGCAGTAGTGTCATGGTCTGGACGTGGTGTGTACACAAGGGCATGGTCCTCCTGCAGTAGTGTCATGGTCTGGACGTTATGTGTACACAAGGGCATGGTCCTCCTGCAGTAGTGTCATGGTCTGGACGTGGTGTGTACACAAGGGCATGGTCCTCCTGCAGTAGTGTCATGGTCTGGACGTGGTGTGTACACAAGGGCATGGTCCTCCTGCAGTAGTGTCATGGTCTGGACGTGGTGTGTACACAAGGGCATGGTCCTCCTGCAGTAGTGTCATGGTCTGGACGTGGTGTGTACACAAGGGCATGGTCCTCCTGCAGTAGTGTCATCGTCTGGACGTGATGTGTACACAAGGGCATGGTCCTCCTGCAGTAGTGTCATGGTCTGGACGTGATCATACACGTGAGGTGTGATCAGTGTATAGCTCAGTCATCAACACCTGGCCTTACTTATTACATGTAAATCCTTAAGTTTGCCCCTGACTGCTGGCCTCACGTGGCACCTACCACTGTGTGTGTGTGTGTGTGTGTGTGTGTGTGTGTGTGTGTGTGTGTGTGTGTGTGTGAGGACCCAGCGTGAGTGATAGCGTACCAGGAAGGTGCGGTGTCGGTGCCTGCTGCGTGCTCGTCCTGGGGTCTGCATGCATAATTAATGCTCACAAGAACTTGAGGTGATAAGGGTGGGTGAGTGTTGTGGTTGTGGGGGGTGAGTGTTGTGGTTGTGGGGGGAGGGTTGTGGTTGTGGGGGAGGGTTGTGGTTGTGGGAGGGAGGGTTGTGGTTGTGGGAGGGAGGGTTGTGGTTGTGGGAGGGAGGGTTGTGGTTGTGGAGGGAGGGTTGTGGTTGTGGGGGGAGGGTTGTGGTTGTGGGAGGGAGGGTTGTGGTTATGGGAGGGAGGGTTGTGGTTGTGAGAGGGAGGGTTGTGGTTGTGGAGGGAGGGTTGTGGTTGTGGAGGGAGGGTTGTGGTTGTGGGGGGAGGGTTGTGGTTGTGGGAGGGAGGGTTGTGGTTGTGGGAGGGAGGGTTGTGGTTGTGGAGGGAGGGTTGTGGTTGTGGGGGGAGGGTTGTGGTTGTGGGGGAGGGTTGTGGTTGTGGGAGGGAGGGTTGTGGTTGTGGGGGGAGGGTTGTGGTTGTGGGAGGGAGGGTTGTGGTTGTGGGAGGGAGGGTTGTGGTTGTGGGGGGAGGGTTGTGGTTGTGAGAGGGAGGGTTGTGGTTGTGGGGGAGGGTTGTGGTTGTGGGGGAGGGTTGTGGTTGTGGGTGTTGGTGTGTGTAGCTACTCACAATCTACCACACGAGGATTATGAAGAAAATAGTATGAGATGTGTTGACTTCCGTCGTGTGGTGGTCAGCGTGAATCACGCACGGGCCCGCCAGGGTTCGAATCCTTGGCTAAGCCGCCGGCCCACAGCCAGCCCAGCTCTTCATAGTCTCCTCGGGGGCTGGTTGATAGATAGATACATGATCTAGGCTGTAGGGAGAAGAGATATACCAGTCGAGAGGAAAATGATTCTCGTGATACACCTGACTGTGAGGGAAGGCCGCCTGGCGTGACCCTCTCATGGTGTACGATAACCCTTGATGGCGCGGTGTGGCTGACCCACTGGCCCAGCCTGGTACAAGTGTGGCTCGAGCTCCACCTTCACTTAACCTCCAGCCTCGTGAGTACGACCCTGCGACTCTCGGCCATGATGGCTGGGCTTTTGCCAGGTCAGAGGTCATGCCGTCGTATGGTAGGGTCGTCCTCTCGTGTTCAGGAAGAGTAATGGTCGGCATCCCTGGTAGACCCCATGACCCGACCTGTGCGACCAGATGACGGGTAGATGGGGCCGAGTTGTCTACCAGAGCCCTCAGTGTGTATGTCTACCAGATCCCTCAGTGTGTATGTCTACCAGATCCCTCAGTGTGTATGTCTACCAGATCCCTCAGTGTGTATGTCTACCAGATCCCTCAGTGTGTATGTCTACCAGATCCCTCAGTGTGTATGTCTACCAGAGCCCTCAGTGTGTATGTCTACCAGATCCCTCAGTGTGTATGTCTACCAGAGCCCTCAGTGTGTATGTCTACCAGAGCCCTCAGTGTGTATGTCTACCAGAGCCCTCAGTGTGTATGTCTACCAGAGCCCTCAGTGTGTATGTCTACCAGAGCCCTTATTTTCATCTTTAATCACATTACAAACTATTTAGAAATTTGAATATTTGCTCCGTCTCTTGAGATGAGTGACGGTCGAGGTATGTGCCCCTGGAGCTGTGGCCTGAACAAGGAAACCTTAGAACGGATGGTTGAAGGTGATTAGTGACCGACTGTGACTTGTGAGTGAGTCAGTGTTGTGACTGTCTGTGTGCATCCCTGCCTACACACACACACACACACACACACACACACACACACACACACACACACACACACACGTCAGCCAACCCAGCGAGCGAGTGTGCAACACTGAGGCCAAGGTCTGGTCCTCCCCGGGTATTTGGTAACGTTCAGGCACAGCTAACGACCAACACAACGAGGACGTTGATGCCACTAAAGACCTGAACCATGCAGTTTGCATCAAAGTTATCGCGTTTAAATCCTAGTGAAATATTCTTAGTTTCCCTGAGACGTGTGTGTGTGTGTGTGTGTGTGTGTGTGGCGGACAACCGCACCACCAGCTGAGACGGAGAGTCTGGTGATTGGTCAGTGAAGCAGCAGTACAGATTGTTACTGACCGATCGTTGAGGATAGGGAGGTTACCCTCATGACCTGGTGATCCTGGGGCACGTGTTTACTTCCTGTGGTGGAGGAGGCCATGGTTGGCTGAGGGTCGGGCCAGCCAGACCTTCCCTAACACACTCATCCTGTTGCTGAGTGCGTCCCTCCCTCGCCACACTCCCACACCACACCACTCCCGGGGACTCCTGGTCCAGCCGTCCTTAGTTCCTCTCACGAGAAACTTTGTAGAATGTTGAGAGGAATGTTATGATGGACCAGAGTCGCGTGTCACTGGTGCAATAACACGACTGGTCTCCAGGTGCGACTGTCTGATGTGCCATCATTGTCGTTTATCATATTTATTTTGTCTTTGTTGTTGGACCTTATCCTTGGTCGTAATTATGTAGTTGAGGAACAGCATCATGTTTTTATTTCGAATGTTTAATGTTATTTGTGTGTTTGTGGTGGGTGAAGCATGTCCTCCCCCATTTTATATTGTCATGTTCTTCGTTATGACGGACGTCTTCAGAACTGGTACGTGTGATGATTACATGTGTCGGGTCGGTCGTGGTTGTCTGTAGTGCCGGAGACTTACGTGTGAGGAGCCTGGTCGGTGCTTCTTGATGGGGGTGGTTCTCGTCCGTCGTAGATGTAGCGACCCTGTTGGTTTGGGTGAGTTATACGAGGTGGGAGGTAGGGGTCACCTGCTGGGAGGCGCTAGGGAGAGGGTGGGCGTCGTCTCCCCGGGTGGCCGGGGCTACAGCAACCTTATTTAGGGAGGGCGTGTCACCTGGTGTGGGTGTGGGCCCCCTAGTGTGTGTTGGCCTCACCCTCCCTGTTACCTGGGTCGTCCCTACCAACCTCCCTAGTGCCCCCTAGTGTGTGTGTTGGCCTCTCCCACGCATTTAGCTGGGAAGGGTCGTCCCTGCCCACCCCTGGTGTGGATGATGGTCCTGCAGGGTGTCGTCACCCACCTTAACATGAAGCTGACGCAGGCAGGGGTCAGGTTGGGTCAATTGCCCGCTGTAAGAAGGCAGGGCAGGTCACCACCAGGTGCTGCTACTTCGCTGATCACTCTCATTACATGTTTTCTGTCGAGGTTTAGACGTGCGGTACGGGACATGTCGTGGTGACCTTGGCTGTCGGTAGCCAACAACGTACAAATGCGTATGCCGCGTTCTGCGTAACGTGATCGTTTGACCGCAGGTGTCCAGGGTTTGATACCCAGGCCAGGAGATAGCCAGGTAATGTAGATATGACCAGAGTACAACATAGGAATCACACTAGGGGTTTGGATGCGGCCGTGGACCAGCCCTGCCCTCCCAGGGCCTTGAACTGGCGACCCCTCTCAATTAAAGCGAATTAAGTAAGCTCGGTGATCTGGTACGCCTTTGTTGCATGTAAAGTACATTAATTGATGTGAGGTGAGCGACGCGTCAGGCGGACCCACCACTGTGTACCATCTCAACACATGCGACGCATCACAACGGCATCACTCGAATGTAAGAGTGGAAACAGACCCAGGGAGGCGTGCCTGGAGTCTGTGCACGTCACAGACCACAACCTGACGGAATTTGAATGAACACAGCAAAGTGAGCCATGTGTGTGTGTGGGGTGTACATAGGGCAGAGTGCTGGGGATTTTATCTTAACTGTTCTCCTGTTATCTTCATGATCTGTCTCCCAGTTCTCCGTGTGTGTCTCTCAGGTCGTCTGGTGATAACTGTTGTGATGACCCGCTGTGGTGGGGAGGCTGAGGGTCGTCCAGTTATGTTGATGTCAACATTTGTTCAGTGATTATCAGCGGATGATTTTCATCCATGTTTACCTTAAGAAGAGGAGGAGGAGGAGGAGGAGGAGGAGGCCCCCAGGTGACGGTTGGAACGGTACGGTACCACACGTGCGGTACCGTCTGCCGGGAAGGTGGGGTACCACACGTGCGGTACCGTCTGCCGGGAAGGTGGGGTACCACGCGTGCGGTACCGTCTGCCGGTACCACAGTTGTCCACTGGTTCGTACCTCACGTGGTCTTGTGTTGTCTGGCTCATCCCTCAGTCAACCTTGCTCGGTCCGCTAGCTCCATCTTACACTCACATACACACACACACACACACACACACACACACACACACACACACACACGAGTCACGGGCGTGCGTGGTTCCGGGACGTCCGACGCGCCAGTGTACGCGGGATAATCAATGTGGTGTGAGATGCTTTGCCGTCTGTGGCCGTACCGCAGTGGCCCAGGCCGTCCGTGATCGCGGTGGCTGGTCTGCGGTCGTGTTCGTGTGGAGGAGGAACAATACGAGGTTAGACATCGTGGCTGGAGGACGTATAAGACGTGTACCAGAGGAGGATAGGTATGGTAAGATGACGGGTAGTTGGGCACCTAGAGTGAGTGAGTCTCTCTTACGAGCAGGGAGAGAAATTGACGGACACGTTGGTAAGGTAAACTAACGCGTCGCGCTGACTGCAGGAACATCTGGACTCACGTAGTGCTGGTTCACTGCACAGCCGTCCGTCTCCCTGCCCATACCCAGGCGGGTAATGTGTGTGTGTTTGTGTGTGTGTGTGTGTGTGTGTGTGTGTGTGTGTGAGAGAGAGAGAGAGAGAGAGAGAGAGAGAGAGAGAGAGAGAGAGAGAGAGAGAGAGAGAGAGAGAGAGAGAGAGAGAGAGAGAGAGAGAGACCTAAGTTGAATCAGTTTATGGCAACACGTGAACGTATATGAAAAGCCACAGAAGGAGTCGCGGTCAACAATGATATCGGTGTCTGGCTTTGTGTGGCCCGTGTGGCCCGGCAGATGGTGGCCGCCGTAACACAAGAGGCTCAACATCGATTTTAATAACAAGCAGAAGTACGGATAAATTAGGCGCGAGAGGCGTATCCCTCCCGTCCACCCTCGCTGATGTGTGCTGGAAACAAGAGGCACCGGGTGTGGGGAGGAGGGAGGTAGCTTATTATCCTTGGCTACCTCCACCCCTGCGTCAGCGAGGGAGGGGGCTGCTGAGAGGGGGAGTGAGCTGGCTGCAGAAAGACACTGGAATTGGGTTACATGAGAAGAGGATTTGGACTACAACAGAGGGGAATGGTTGGGCGGGAAGACATGGGTAGGAGACGGGCCGCCGCTTGTAGTGGGGATGTGGCCACAAGAACGACTTCATCTTGTTATCGTGTCAACAGCTGTCACCTCCAGCGGTCTGTCCCATCGTCTGTGGTCCTTCCTCTTTCCGTCAACAATCTCCTCCTCCTCCTCCTCTGACGCTTTCCACTCTTGAACCAACGACCCCGCCTTCTATTCTTCGTTTCCCTTCCCTCCTCGCTCTGTAGCTAGGGGTTTCCTCGCTCTGAACATTTTTCCTCCGTAATTCGGACCTGCACAATGCCTATGAATGGAAAAGTAGGAACCTGGCTAAGGTTATCACTGCTAAAACGCAGTTACTCCGTACATTTCTATGTAAATGTCTCACTTTCCCGCCTGATTCCAGGACGGGTCAATCCTCCACCTGGAAGACTTACATTGTAAACATTACAATACGTGCTGCCCAGAGACACGGGCTGTTGTATGGGTGCAGGAATTCTGTATCTCACAAGTTACAGTTTCATATCTTCACGGGTCTCTTCCATTCCTCAGTGGGGTACTGCCTCTCTCATTATCAGCAGTGACTCCTCTTCCACCTCTTTATCTGGGTTATCACTTTCGGCATCACCTCTCCTCACACATGCTATTTCCTCCGAGTTGTTGCTTCTTTCCCTCTGTTTCAATGGTATTATTTCCATCACTGATCTGGCAGCGTGCTGCCGCCACGAAGACGTACGCTTCTAACTGCTTCTTCCCATAACTGACGTATGAAGACAACCATACAAGGATTAGCCGGTATATCTTCTTTCCTCACATAATGAAGCTGTGGAGTTCCCCTCCTCCTGGTGTCTCTTTCCCTTACCTTGATATTTCTGTTTTAAAAAGGCGGGTGTACAGCGCGTGAAGAGCTGAGATTAATTCCCGATTTTGTGTTATTTTAATTTTTTTTCACCGTTGTACTTGATATGGGCAAGCTTTAGCCGGTGCTGTTGGCTGCTGTACATAAGAAAAAGGGTAGAGTGGCCACGAGAGAGAGCTTTAAGAAGGATAAATTCAGCTTTGAATGAGGAAAACTGGGTGAGAGAGAGAAGTGTAGCTGCGAGAGTACGAGTGTTGGCTACAGTAAAGGTCAGGTTAGGTGGAAGAAGGGGTAACATCATTACAGGTGACCTCGTTATGAGGACTTACGATAAGATTTTGCCGCAGTTGCGGCTAAGAAGTAGCGCTCACCGCAGGAAGATGTAGAGTTCAGAATATAGTCTTGAGTGTTGTTTAGTGTCATGTTAAGGTTGGAGAGTGTGTGTGCTGTGTGGACTACATGCCAACACCACACGTAAGAAGAGGCCCTGGCTAGGTAGGGCAGATCACGACTGTACACATGGAAAGAAATTTGGCTGAAACAGAAGCAGTTGTCATGACATGTTTCAGAATTGTGTAGTTTCATCACTCACGTTCTGTACGAGGGAAGTACATCGTCTGCTGAAGAAGCTGATGGAGTAAGGGGGAGGAATGTGGTTGTAGAGGGGGAGGGGGAGGAGGAGGTAATTTAATTACACCAGAGGAACTTTTGGTCTGAGGATTACTTGCAGGGGAATGTGGTTGTAGAGGGAAGCGGCCCCACTTTACGGACGGAAAGGGGCAATAGAATTTATCTTGTTAGTTTAGTTATGTGTGTGTGTGTGTGTGTGTGTGTGTATGCTGACGCTGTCAAAAATTCCTGTATGTTTGCTGGGGTAGGAGGGAAGCGAACGGTTATCTTGAGGAGAACAAACTGAAAATTGAGTTTTACTTTTAGTAGACCAAGTGGGAGAGAGAATTGTTTAAGCGTCGGTGTTTGATGAGTTGTGGGCGAGGTGCTGGGAAGATGAGGATCGTGCAGGATCGTGTGGAGGAGGAGAGCAGGCAGTAGTGGTGGTGTGCGTTTGGAGGCTGGAGGGTTAAAGTGAATGGAGAGAGTCTGCCACTGACGGAGGGGTGATGTAGGTGGGCAGAACCTGCCACTGTCGTGTGTTAAAGTGTCAAGAAGGGAGAAGTGGTCGGCCTGCTGTAGTGATGGTCCGGGGGGATGGGTTGTCCTCCACATATCTTGCTGGGAACGTCGGGGGAGTGACGGCTGCCTGGTGTATTGTGAGGGTGACAGACAGAGGCTGGGGCAGGAGTGAGGCAGGATTGAGAGGCGTGGGGAAGGATTTAGTGAGGGAGGGGAGGGAAGGATTTACGGGGGCGGGGGAGTACATGAGAACGACAGATAACAGGAGACTTGATAGTCAATGACGAGGTTATCTGCTGGAGGATAGTAGTGCTATCCTGAGGTCCTGATGTATTCTAGATCAAGACAATATCTGGGGCACATCTCCCTGTGGCTTACCAGGCAGCGGGAGGGTAGCCAGGAAGGGGCGCCATGCCGTCAGTTCTCAGTGTACGACCAAGGAAATAATTTCCTGGAAAGTTTGGATGAGAAGAATTCATGAGGAATGCACTAATGTGAGGGAGGCGGGCGCTGGTGACTGGGAACCCGCTGGTCTGCTGTGGTGTGGAATTACCAGGAGTTGGATACGTTCAGAAGGAGGTACTGGGGTCTGCCTCAGACAGAAGGGGAGGCAGTGTGGTGTGGTAGCAGGCGCGGGGGGGAGGCAGTGTGGTGTGGTAGCAGGCGCGGGGGGAGGCAGTGTGGTGTGGTAGCAGGCGCGGGGGGGAGGCAGTGTGGTGTGGTAGCAGGCGCGGGGGGGAGGCAGTGTGGTGTGGTAGCAGGCGCGGGGGGGAGGCAGTGTGGTGTGGTAGCAGGCGCGGGGGGGAGGCAGTGTGGTGTGGTAGCAGGCGCGGGGGGGAGGCAGTGTGGTGTGGTAGCAGGCGCGGGGGGAGGCAGTGTGGTGTGGTAGCAGGCGCGGGGGGAGGCAGTGTGGTGTGGTAGCAGGCGCGGGGGGGAGGCAGTGTGGTGTGGTAGCAGGCGCGGGGGGGAGGCAGTGTGGTGTGGTGGCAGGTAGGAGGCGGAGAGTGTTTCCACATGAGAGGCGGAATGGCTTATGTTATCACAGTCACTGACTTGGAAAGGAAGTGGAATATTGTCTTCCCCATTATGTGGAGGAGGAGGAGGAGGGCGGGCAGTGTTGTCGTGTTGTAGGACGGAGGAGGGATGAAGCTGGTGTGATCAGCCGCTGATGAATAACGAGAGGTAAACACTGGGGTGGTTTGTGTGGTGGCCGAGCCTCCTCACTGGTCGTACAGGATGGCATCAGTGGCCGGCCTTACTGAAGGTGGTCACACATGGAGAGGGTGTGTGTCCCGAAGGGAAAACAGATACAGACGATACCCTTAGATAATGAATAGATAGGAAGATAGACGGAGGGGAGGGAGTGGGTGAGAGAAGATATTCCCTGGTGTGTGAATGGAGAGCGAGAAGTGATTCCTAGAACGAGATAAGGAATGATCATGATTCTTTATGTTATGATCCGTAGAAGAGAGGTGATGCTTCCTGAATGTTGGGTAGAAGGAAGACGACACTCCTGATAGAGAGGGAGACATGGGGAGAGGAGATAATGGTTCCTTTATGATTTCGAAAAAGGGAGAACTAACTCCATTAGAAAATGGGGATAGGAAAAGATGGTTCCTGTAGAAAGATGGATGAGACAGTGAGGATTCCTTGGAAGTACAGACAGTGAGAGATGTTTCCTGTGTCGAGGCGGAAGGGAGAATCCTCCCCTTCCAGTAGTGTGATGATGGGAGGGAGGCAGGACTCCTGTACAAGGAAATACAGCCAAAGATGATAGCCTGTGTGGGGCAGAGATGATGGCCTGTGTGGGGCAGAGATGGTGGCCTGTGTGGGGCAGAGATGGTGGCCTGTGTGGGGCAGAGATGGTGGCCTGTGTGAGGCAGAGATGGTGGCCTGTGTGGGGCAGAGATGGTGGCCTGTGTGAGGCAGAGATGGTGGCCTGTGTGGGGCAGAGATGGTGGCCTGTGTGGGGCAGAGATGGTGGCCTGTGTGGGGCAGAGATGGTGGCCTGTGTGGGGCAGAGATGGTGGCCTGTGTGAGGCAGAGATGGTGGCCTGTGTGGGGCAGAGATGGTGGCCTGTGTGAGGCAGAGATGGTGGCCTGTGTGGGGCAGAGATGGTGGCCTGTGTGAGGCAGAGATGGTGGCCTGTGTGAGGCAGAGATGGTGGCCTGTGTGAGGCAGAGATGGTGGCCTGTGTGAGGCAGAGATGGTGGCCTGTGTGGGGCAGAGATGGTGGCCTGTGTGAGGCAGAGATGGTGGCCTGTGTGGGGCAGAGATGGTGGCCTGTGTTGGGCAGAGATGGTGGCCTGTGTGGGGCAGAGATGGTGGCCTGTGTGAGGCAGAGATGGTGGCCTGTGTGAGGCAGAGATGGTGGCCTGTGTGGGGCAGAGATGGTGGCCTGTGTGGGGCAGAGATGGTGGCCTGTGTGAGGCAGAGATGGTGGCCTGTGTGAGGCAGAGATGGTGGCCTGTGTGGGGCAGAGATGGTGGCCTGTGTGGGGCAGAGATGGTGGCCTGTGTGGGGCAGAGATGGTGGCCTGTGTGGGGCAGAGATGGTGGCCTGTGTGGGGCAGAGATGGTGGCCTGTGTGGGGCAGAGATGGTGGCCTGTGTGGGGCAGAGATGGTGGCCTGTGTGGGGCAGAGATGGTGGCCTGTGTGGGGCAGAGATGGTGGCCTGTGTGGGGCAGAGATGGTGGCCTGTGTGGGGCAGAGATGGTGGCCTGTGTGGGGCAGAGATGGTGGCCTGTGTGGGGCAGAGATGGTGGCCTGTGTGGGGCAGAGATGGTGGCCTGTGTGAGGCAGAGATGGTGGCCTGTGTGGGGCAGTTAAGCTGGAAGGAACGACTCCAGGATATCCAGAACTGAAGGTATAATCATTCCAGGATATCCAGGATAGCAAAAGAAGGAAAACATAACACACTTCTGAGTTTACCGTCTCTTTTTATTGTACGGTTGACAGGCGCAGAGGCTGGGGTTTCTGGGGGGCCCCCACCGTGTACCACGAAGGGTGGGAGTGTCTGGGGCCCACTCAGTGTACCACGAAGGGTGGGAGTATCTGGGGCCCACTCAGTGTACCACGAGGGGAAACGAGGGGCGGGGGTGTCTGGGGCTCTCACGGTTGTACCACGAGGGGAAGCGAGGGGAGTTTCCGAGGGAGAGGAGGAATAATATGTCGGGAGTGTGTGTGTGTGTGTGTGTGTGTGTGTATGGAGAGAGAGAGAGAGAGAGCAGGAAATTAGTGGCTCTTGTGTGAGCGAGATGGGAGAGGAGGAGGTTGTGATGCCGCCTGCTGATGGTGTGGGACGTGTTGGAGTTAGCGGATACTGACTCTGTGATGATAACCAGTGGCTTGATTAGCAGAGAGAGCGAGAGAGAGAGAGAGAGAGAGAGAGAGAGAGAGAGAGAGAGAGAGAGGATGATGCGTGAGTGAGAGGCAGCAGACTGAGACAGATGTGCGTAGAAAGAAGCTCAGATATTTGAGAAGAAAACTTCGCCAGTCGAGAAATTATGAAGATATGTGGCCGTCCTTGAAGATACGTTCACGTTGGGAAATAGTTTATAATTATGGGAAAAATGAAAGTGATCTGTTGACGGATCTCCAGCCGAGGAAATGATAGATGTAATTATGACACAAAGAAAATAAAGAAAAACACTATATATGTGTGTGTGTGTGTGTGTGTGTGTGTGTTGTATTGTTGTAAGTATGACATACGGTTGTCGCCTCGTGATCACGACTTTACGACCATTGGCCAAGATGGTTAGTGTCCTGGCCATCGCAGGCAAGGGTCGTACCGTCCTGCTCAAGGGGGCAATTTTGCAGGCTGGAGTTGAAGTACCTCACAATGGCGGTGTTTAGCAGTCCGGGCAGGAGCGCGCCATGCGGGCCCAGGCCCCGGGGGAGGATCAACACTCGCTGAAAACCAGAGAAAAGAAGGGGTGAAGAGGAGGATGGGTGGTGGGAAATGGCAGCAGAAGGTGATCGATCCTCGGAATCGACGCGTCGTGGGAGTGTCAATAGCTGGGGCACTGGGGTCATTGTAGCACCTCCTCCTCCTCCTCCTCCTCCTCCTGACCTGCCTCACTAGTGTAACCTGAGGTCTGGTTCCTCCTCCTCCACATAGTAATACTTATCCCTCTCCTCACCTTCACTGTATCCTCGCGCTATGCACATATTTCCGAAGAAGATGCATTGCTGGTTCACCCTGAATGTTACGGGGATGCATCGTGATATCGTTGTCCGTGTGTCCGTCCGTCTCTGGCTGTGTTTGCCATCACGGACGTACGTGGACAGACTCCATGATGGAGTCCAGCAGGTGGTGGTGTTACCCACATGTCATTTCCTCCCTGTGTATCGATGATGATGACCAGGTGGTGACGAACGTGGTATAATGATGATGGAAGGTCGACATTCTGGTGGTAGCAACTGCATCTACGACCCAAGGGATGAACGTGGCCACAGTGGCCCGTGACCCACTCCCTGGCTGGTAGGAACAACTGAGGGAATCATTGTTCCGGATGCATGAGCCAGTTGTGTTGTGCAAGACATGTTCTGATGGAAGCTCTGTACTCTGCCTCAACCCTCGGACATGACGGGTCGAGCGTTGACGCTCACCTGCAGGATGAAAGCAGGTCGTGTGTGTGTGTCCGGTGCTCATGAAGCAACTGATTATTGCCTGTAGACTCTGGACCTGGACCTGCTGTGTTTCGCATCCCCTCCCTCCCACCGATAACTTTCCAGACAGTACCAGTGATGTCATTTGGTCTCACTACTAACTGTTAGTGTTGAAAGTCATCAGAGCACTCGTCCCCCTAGCTGTTCCTCACACATTATCTGGCCGTAGCAGTGTGTGTCTGTGATCACCAGTTGTGGTACCGGGGCAGAGTTGTACACACTCTGGTGTGGCTGCGTCTCCTGTGTATTTACCATTCCATAACTTTACGTATAAACAAACACCTGAGCTTACGTGCTGGTGGCCGGGTCAGTGTCGACATGACTGGACGGTGTACACGAAAGGCCACAGCATCAGGACTACTTGAGAGGGCTGGATAGGCTGGCTGGCTGGTTGGGTAAATGCCGTTCAGAGGGGTTAGGTGACCATAGGGATAGGGACGACCATCCTGAGCCGATGGATATTGTGAAGGGAAACAAACTATCCACGGATGTGCTGCTGTAATTACTTCTGTCGAGGCACCCGGGTCATGGTCTGAATATGGCAGTCTCATTAAGCATGTAAATCAGAATTAAGTCATTAGGTAAGTGTGTAAGTACAGAGCTTGGAATACTGAGGTTTATTGTGTGCAAAGGTTGTGAGTAATTAGCAGTGAGATGTGAGGTCATTTAGAGAGTTAAAGTGGGAGGGAGGCGGCCTGGCCGAGTGTGTGAGGGGCCCAGTGAGTGCCAGCTGATGGGGGGAGAGGGAGGGGGGCAGCCTCACCACTTCCGGCACTCCCAGGGGCAGCCAGGACCAGGTGGGGGGGGGAGATAAGGGGGAGGAAGTGGAAAGGGATGCAAGGAGGGGCAGAGGGAGGGAAGGAGGGGCAGGAGGCAGACAAGAAGGCGTTGAGGGAGTGCTGGGGGAGGAAGCGATCGTAACATTGCTTATTGTATGTGGTTCATTATGTTATGTGACCCAGTCAATGTTATGCAGGCCGTGTGAACAGTTCGCCTGCCATGAAACTTGTTCAGTAATTCATTTATTGTTACCCAGTCCTTGTTAAACTCTTACTTTATTATGTAACGTAATATAACTCAGTCCATGTCACACTCTTACATTATCACGTAGCTGGTAATGTAACTCAGTCACTGAGGCTCATTTCCCGGGCCTTGTGGCCACTTTGTATCCTCTTTCTCACCACCACAGGAGGAGGGGCAGGACTGCACTGTTAACTTGCAGCGCTTGTGGCAAGATGAAGATGAAAGGGTGGACGACAAGAGAGAGAGAGAGAGAGAGAGAGAGAGAGAGAGAGAGAGAGAGAGAGAGAGAGAGAGAGAGAGAGAGAGCGCATGGTCTGGAACTCTAACATGGAAAATTGATGATGGGAACAGATGCCATAAAACCCAGTGATGGGGAGAGTCGGCTGTGTGAGGGGGAACTGACCGGCACACAGGCTGGAGGAGGAGGAGGGGGAGAGAACAGGTAAGGTAAGGACAAGTTATAGACGTGACGAAGAGAGGATGAGAAAGAGAGAGAAGGAGAGAGTGGGTTTGTGAGAGGGTAATATGGGAGTGAGAGGGAGAGGTGTCAGGTGTGTGAGGGCGGTAGGTGGGCCAGACAGGCGAGGGGCCCACGTTAATGGGGTGAGAGTCTTCCTAGCAGGAAGCTGGAGAGGGAGGAAGAGAGAGAGAGAGTAGTGATGATGATGGTCTACGTTGAGGCCTGGCATGTGGTGAATAAATGCCTCTGTCTCTCCTCCCTGCATCTCTCTCTCTCTCTCTCTCTCTCTCTCTCTCTCTCTCTCTCTCTCTCTCTCTCTCTCTCTCTCTCTCTCTCTCTCTCCGTTCAGCGAGAGGGTTCAGGGCCCGGCTGTGTGGGATAACGACAGAGAACGCGCGGAGTGGTGTATGGGTGACGTACTGGACGAGCTAAGGCTGGCGGCCAGGGCTGGCTCCTGGGGCGAGGGAGGAGGAAGGGCAGGGAGAGAGGGTGACTGACTGTGTGGCATGTTGGAGTTACCCGTGCCATAGTGCCTAAGGATGAAACACATCATGGCTCCTCATGACAGCTACACAACACTTGCCAGCATGGACAGGAAGAATCGTACTGAGTGGAATGAGGTGAAATGTATTTAAGGTATATATTTACTGTTGTCACCTTAAAAACCTTCCTTCCTTTAGAAGTTTGGTCTACACACACCTGAAGAACTGGGATTGATTTCTTCATTCATTTTCCTTACATATTTTCCTATCACCTGAGGTGGCCATGATAGGGGCAGCTTACGTCCTTGCCATCTTGCTCACCGTACATAAAAAAGTTGAACTTTTAACTCACACAGAAGGGAAAAAAATGTTGCTCGGTAGGATTTGTTGGTGGGTTGTTTTACCCTTGTAACCTGGTGTGTGTGTGGCTGTGTGAGGGATCCCTGGCTCACTGTGGTGTGGCGTGGCCTCCACCAGCCTCACCATGTCACCTTACCTCCAGCCATCAGCCACCGTAACACCCTCTCATGCTTCAGTTCACCTCCCGACCCTGTCACTGGTCTGGGCCTCCCTTACCATACCTCCTAACATCCCTCACAATCATTAACCCCTTTATCTCTCTCATGTATGCCATCCTTCACCCTTGTCCCACTGGGATCCTTCATCTAACCGTGGTCATCAGTTCCTGCCGTGTTGCCTGCCTGGCGTCCAGGGAGGCTGCTCCAGTGGCACCCTAGATACAGGCACCAGAGAGGCTGCTCCAGTGGCACCCTAGATACAGGCACCAGCGAGGCTGGACCAGTGGCACGGAAGGTACAGGCACCAGGGGTCGGGTGGGCCAGGGCCATGATAATAACAAAGCCGCCATTTTTAGCACGTGTGTTGTCGAGTGCCTCCCTCCTGATCCTAGGGAAGGTGTGGCCACGGTGCGAACCTCCTAAATCGTGTGTGGGGTTGGGTCGGGAGTGGACGGAGGGGAGCCTGGTGAATGGTTGCAGTATGCGCCTTTGTTCGCGTGCTTCATGGCGTTTAGTTTTCTGCCACGTATCTGCTGCACGCGACTGATTAATTATTTTGTCTCTTTAAGTGTTTATCTTTGTATACATCTTTATTGACTTGTCTGTTTGTGCGTCAGGGTTTGGATGAAACGAGTTCAGCTGGCATACCTCATGTTTATTGCCCCGCGGGGTTCCCTGTGATAAGAAACTAACACAGTGTGAGCCACAGGGGCGGGAGGTCCAGGCTCGATGTTCCTCAACTTCAGGAAGCTCATCCTGGACTCCTTCAGGGAAGATGCCGTCAGCCCAGGTGGACTGTGTGTCGTGGATGTTGATTTCGTTGTCTTTGTTGAGGTGAACTCACCAGACCACACGTGAGCTGTGGTCGTGCCCACAACTGGACTGGTAGCTTTCAGTCCGTCGGTGTGGACTGGACTGAGGACTGGACACTATGATACTGTGAAGAAAGTGAATCCAGGAACGACTGTTGGAACTGGAGACTTCAGAACCAAGGAAGTGTGGAGGATGACGCCGGCAATGGTGCAACTCTGGAACCCTTAGGTTTGCAGTTGTCGCCTGGAACCTTCAGTAATGCCACTGTCGTCTCTATTAATTTCAGCGGTACAGTTGTCAGCCATACATCCGTCATGTGGACAACTGTAGCACAAGCATTGTTCGTAATCATCATTCCGGGAGGGTTGGTCGTTGCTGCGGGAGTGAGTGAGGCTTCTCCGGCTTTGAGTCTGTCTGGCGGCGGCGCCGCACCTCTCCCCCTGCTCAGTATACAAACATCTGGTGGGCAGAGAATTTGATTCCCGAGTTTATTTTTAGTGCGAGGTTTGTTGGGATGGGTCAGGTTATTACATCGATACAGTGGAAACAGAAAACCCCTGGAGAATAGGCGCATGCGTCAAGCTGAGCAAGATGTAAACAATGAGTGGATACATAACCTGAGGAAATGCGCCAGGGTCACAGGATCTTGTTGTTGTTGTTAACTTGTATTTCACTTTGTCAAGTTACTTGTATTAGTGAAGTCTGTTGTTACTGGTCTCCACCAGGTAGTGCTCACACGCTGCAGGCCAGGCCACCGGCCTCTATTATCGTCTGTGGAGGGAAAGGAGTACAACAGTACAGTTCTTGTCGAGAACCTTCTCATTTCAGAGGAGTCCATTACTCCCCTGCTCCTGCGTGGAGCGCGACCTTGAAGCTGGTCCCAGGGTTGTGATGACAGTACTGGAAGGCAGTAGTTTGATGTAGGATAATTAAGGGGGAAGATAAGAAGGGGAACATGTGAGGTATTGATAAATGTTAACCAACTCCCCCTTTGATAATCATTAACGTAATTTACCAATTATAAAAGTATTGATCTCTTAATTTTTGCCAGAATTACTAGTAACAGTTAAGGTAATCTCTCAGACTAGGATTACATTATCAAGACACTCAGGTCACTGTACACAGTCCTGTGACTAAGTAAGTGGGACACGTACTGTAAGGAAACCCAGGAACTGGATATATGTTTACCGGGACGCCCGTGATGACCCCACAGGAGGACCATTGTTACAGGGGTCATCAGCGGCAGCCTGGGTAATTAAGAGGCGCGATAAGGAGAAGGTGAGTAAGTGAGGTGCTGGTGGAGAGGGTGAACCATATCCCTTGTACCGGTTAGTTTATGTTCATCAGGTGCAGAACAGAATGAACATCTGGAATGTTCATGATCATGGTTTCACACGACTTGCCACATGTACCTGTACCTCAGACGTAGCCTGGCAGTTATCACAGTGGCTAGTATGGGTCCGGTGTCTTCCATATTGATGTAACTTTAGGCAAAAATGATCAGTAGTATCCGTTGCTGGACCAGATTCCTCATGAGAGAGAACACACTAGTGGATAGAGCTGGACCAAAGGCTAAGATCTGCTTGTTGAGAGTGGATAAGGTTGTTATTGATGCAAACACCATAACCTGCGCCGGCCTCACCGTTTCCCCACAAGGATCCATCATCACTTGTAAGCATGCGTTGTCCTGCATGGTAGTTGTGGGAAGCACAAATCTATTTCTTCACATACGAGTCCGTGTGGGATGTAAGGACTGAGTTGCCCAGGATGGCAGCTGACGTAATCAACTTAGAGAGTCTGATGTGTCAAGGTTTTAAGGATACCTTACTGTAGGTGTAGCGCTCGAGCCAAACCCATCAAAATGAACACACGAATATTCTATACTAGGCTGGTCCGGTCTGGTCACGATAGCGACGTACGGTAACTCTCGCCAGATTTTTCACTTCCTCCAAAATTTGTAATTACTTTCCCTTGTCTTTTATTTTTCCGTCTCATAATCCTCTCTATATTTCAGTGAAGGCCTGGGCCTTGATGTGGGTTTTTGTCCGTGACTGGAGCCTCCACCGGAAAAAGAAAAACAAAGTAAACATGAGAATGGTCAGTCCCGTGCAGCATGACTTAGGCCAGCAAACCCAGTGACTGAACTGTCGTTCTCAAGGATCGTACCCGCAGTGCTAATTATCGTACCGCAGTGCTCAAGGATCGTACCGCAGTGCTCAAGGATCGTACCCGCAGTGCTAATTATCGTACCGCAGTGCTCAAGGATCGTACCGCAGTGCTCAAGGATCGTACCCGCAGTGCTAATTATCGTACCGCAGTGCTCAAGGATTGTACCCGCAGTGCTAATTATCGTACCGCAGTGCTCAAGGATCGTACCGCAGTGCTTAAAGATCGTACCGCAGTGCTAAAGATCGTACCGCAGTGCTAATAATCGTACCGCAGTGCTCAAGGATCGTACCGCAGTGCTAATGATCGTACCGCAGTGCTCAAAGATCGTACCGCAGTGCTCAAGGATCGTACCGCAGTGCTAATGATCGTACCGCAGTGCTCAAAGATCGTACCGTAGTGCTCAAAGATCGTACCGCAGTGCTCAAGGGCTTCGTCAAGCCTCGCCTGTGTGCGGGAACTCCAGTTCTGTTTCATGGCCTGCGCTTCACTGAGGCTGATTGGCAATGTTTGCTAATGACTCGAGTTTGTAAATGAAGAACTTTGTGGTTAACTGGAGGATCTTCTGCCCTCAGATAGTTCATTAACTCAAGTGTTTAGGAAGCAACTCTTCTGCTATCGTGGGGAAAAATCATTTTGAAAGTTGTAAAAGTAATATCTATACATCTGTATAAAAGTTGTAAAAGTAATATCTACACATCTGTATATATGAGTTGTTTATGTATTATTAATTATTGCAATATCAATTATCCAAATCTATTTATGTATGCTAAACTCATTTTACACATTAATATAACTGAAAATTTTACTTTCAAGTTGCTGACTCTCGCAGGCTTAGGGGTCTTGTCGTACATCTGTCATGTCGAATGAGTTGCCCCCAAAAAACTATATAACGGTTAATTTTCTTGTTACCCTCCACGGGATTGGCCAGCGGCTGAAAGCTATGGAGGGCTAGTGCCAGTCTCGTGCCATGTTGTCACTGGTGGATCAGTTATAATCTATTATTTGTGGTTACCTTTGTACACATTGGTATCTTTGGTCTGTACCCTGTACTGGACCTCCTGCCTTTATATGTTATGAAGCCGAACTTTCTTGCCCGAGATACTGAGGTATTCGCTCTTCGTCATGTTGGCACTGGTGTATGTGCATCATCGTCCTCCACTTGGGTCAAGGGTGGGTGGTGGTCGGGCAGGGTGAAGGCAAGGGGCCGTGTTTGACTAAGCTTCGTCTGGCGAGGCTTCAACATCTCCTGGTGTTGGCCAACCCTGCCGTCCTTTCATCCCAGGTCGGCGCCACTGGCCGCTTTCCTCCTTCGCTTTAATTTTTTGTCCTCAGCGCGTCTGTCTTCGCCGGGGAGTCAAAGTTTCCTCACTTCTCTCAGGGAACCGCTGGCGTTTTTTGCTTTTCTTTTTTTTTTCTTTACTGTGTCCTGAGGTGGGGGTCTCTGCAGGGGTGGTGTTACCCGCGTAGCCATCCAGGACAGAGCTTGGGAGCTGGGGCGTCTGGTGACGAGAGGTTCAATATAGTCAGTCATACATGACGTTCGGGTGACCAACATACAGACGTACAGTAATGGTCGATCACATCAGAGGAAGACACGAGGATTAACAATATTGTACAGGTTAACATTAACAATACTGTACAGGTTAACATTAACAATACTGTACAGGTTAACATTAACAATACTGTACAGGTTAACATTAACAATACTGTACAGGTTAACATTAACAATACTGTACAGGTTAACATTAACAATACTGTACAGGTTAACATTAACAATACTGTATTAGTTGAAAAAATAGGTTATTATAGCCATGCACATGACACAGTGGTGGTGAATCATGCATTCAGCTTTGTGTGTGTGACCCTGTGTTGCCGATGCCAGGTTGTGTTGCCGTCAACTTGATGTGTTGCCTCCGTCTGGGGTACACATGTTGCGTGTGTTGGTGCCTGAAGCCGCCCTTGCCCCGGCCACATTGTTCCGGGAGTTTACAAATATAGAGTGAGGCATCACGGACTCTCCCCATCTTAGTCTGCGCCTCTTGAGCATCTTCTTGAAGTTGCTCTTGAAAACACGACTTAGTACACTCTGATCCTGGAGGCACGCACCTCCGGCCAGCTGTGGCGCACGTCGTGCTGGTCACTTGGTGTTGGTGGGACGGACTGTGGTGTGGGAGGAGGGTGGGTTGGTTGGTGTTGGTGGACGGACTGTGGTGTGGGAGGAGGGTGGGTTGGTTGGTGTTGGTGGGACGACTGAGGTGGTGTGGTGGGACGGACTGTGGTGTGGGAGGAGGGTGGGTTGGTTAGTGTTGGTGGGACGGACTGTGGTGTGGGAGGAGGGTGGGTTGGTTGGCCATCTCTGTCGGCACGGTTTTGGCTTCCCTCCTTCCTTGGGTTTACTAAGTCCCGCACAGTTACTCGTACCCCCCCCCCCCCTCTCTCTCTCTCTCTCTCTCTCTCTCTCTCTCTCTCTCTCTCTCTCTCTCTCTCTCTCTCTCTCTCTCTCTCTCTCTCTCTGGTTAGCAGCCATTCCGGAGCGTGTGTGGAGCGAGTTAGCAGCAGCAACAGGAGCCCCATTCATGCCATGTTACCTCGTCACCCCACTAACCAGAAACATTAATAGTTTACCCTGTAATGTGATCATCTTATATGATCACGACCAGATAAGAACTGATCTCCCTTCGTGTGTAGTGTGTGTGTGTGTGTGTGTGTGTGTGTATGTGTGTGTGTGTGTGTGTATGTGTGTGTGTGTGTGTGTGTGTGTGTGTGTGTGTGTGTGTGTATGTGTGTGTGTGTGTGTGTGTGTGTGTGTGTGTGTGTGTGGGTCAGTATCTGACAGAGCACCTTGCCTATATGTAGATATGAGCTCCCTTCTCTTTCCCTTGGACTCCCTGCTCGCCCTACCTGTTGTTCGTGCTGGAGGTGTGGTAGGGTTAGGCTAGGGTGGTGGTGGTAGGGTAAGGGGACGAAGCTACGCCCATGTTTATCTCGTGTCTTCGCGTCGGTGTCCTCTGTCTTTTGTTATGACTCTCATACCCAGTGTAAACATGAGGAGTTTGGATACATTATGGTCGACGATGATGATGCTTCATTGATTTTATGTTGGAAAATATGTTGGGGATTTGTTTTTACTGTACTGTTCAAGGAAATAGTTCTGGGTTGACTGTGGACCGACTACCGGATTCAGGATTCGAACCTGTACCCTGGACCTGGGGGCCCGGCGTGAATGCGTCATGGTCAGGAACGCTGACCGCTACCTACGCCACAAACAGTATGTGGACATTGTGTACAGAATTGATGGAATTAGTTGAATTGCTTGAGGGATTTGTGCCTTTATCTTGTATGCCAGGAACTCTTTCCATAGTTACTGAATAAAGAAAACAAGACATTTGTAAAGTCCAATGATTCTTGTGGTGTGAGTCAAGTTATGAATCATACGGACGTTGTTCTTGTGTTCCAACTGCGCATTAACAGACCTGCTTGTTACACATGTGTGAATATGATCACCTTTTATCTGGTGGGTTTTGTAAACTTGGAGGGTTTATTGTGGTCTCTGGTAAATAAGTTACCGCAGCTGCACCCACCACCGCTCACCAGACACTGCTACAAGCAGCCAACTGTGGTTCGCTGCCCAGTATAAGTTCTGGAAATTGTCGAGTGTCGACTGTCAGATGTTATCGCGGACCACACAATGTAAACAACATCGGGCTTAGAAGTGTTTTGCTCTCGTCCTCCCACAGGAAGGATTTGTAAGATGAGTTTAACCTCTTGAACTCGACGCTACGACGCTTTGGTATGACCTCTGACTTGACCCATAAGGGTCAGGTAAAGGCCAGGCCATTATACCCAAGGGTCTGAGCGTGGTGAAGAGGTGCGTGGTTATGGTGGAGTGCAGGAGAGAGAGGAGGGTGTTGGGCAGATAAGCGCACGTGGTGCTGGGGAAGAAGGAAGGTAGCCAACACTCGCTTCCCGGAGGCTCCTCACCGACCCACTCTGGCTACACTGTTTTTCGTCTACATTTGGAAGACCCTCATCAGCTTCCATCAACGAGACTTGGTTCTCAGGTATTGAATCTTCTGTCACACATAGAAACCGTTACTTAAATTGCACCTGGAACGGAATGTAAATAGAAAATGATAGAACTCTGAAGTAGGATGAAGTGATATGAAACGTAAACATCTGGCCAAGACTTCAGAGTCTTGCCCTATCTAGGGCGTCCATCCTCAGGGCTTCACACTCCTCTCATCTCCAGCCTCCTGCGACCAGAGTCTGAGCCTCAGCCCTCACCAGGCTGCACCACTGAGCCTGAGCGAGTGAGTGAGTGAGTGAGCTTGACCCTCACATATCATGAGCCAAACGTTTCCATGTCGTCAGTTGGAGTCCTTAAGACGGGCCAGTAAATATGGCCGGCCCATAACGGTAAGAGGCAGTGAGTGAGAGGCAGTGAGTGAGAGTCACTTTTAAATCAGGACTTGTGGGTGGGTGGGAGGGAGGGGGTAAGTGGGGTCCCGGGCGGGAGCGTCAACTGGTCGTCCGCTGCAGATGAGGACTTTGCCAGAATACGAGCAAGGCGGCCTTATCGTAAAAATCCTTTATGGGTCATTTCATACAGTGAGTGGCAGTGGCCGTCGACCCTCCTGGCCTGTCTGTTTTCCTCACTCACCTACTTTCTTCCCCATGTGTTGGCTGGCGGCGGTGCTGCTCTGGAAGACTTTGGTCGCGTCTAACATTGGCGAGGTCGCCCACCTACAGCTGTGACCTCGTCCACATTGTCTTCGTCATCTGTAATTGTTCTGTGTAATTGTTATGACTCAACTGCCTTTTTATATATAAAGTTTTGACATCAAGTTCTTACATAAATGTGTCGTGTGTTCAATGTGTCGTGTGTTCATGAGTGTATGTTTATATATGTTAATGTTGCAGTTTACTGAGAGATACTCTCTTTAATCTGTGACCTTGTGCGGTGACCTGACCCGCAGGAGTCGTGTGGTCGCACCAGTGTGCGGAGGTTTGATGACAGAAGCCATGCATCATCACAACACAATCTTGCATGACGGCTCAGTAATATAAGATGACCCCTTCCCCTGGTCATACCCCCATACTCGCTCGGGGAAAGTGTAGTGTAGTTCCCAGTCACCAGCTGTTGGTGGTCAGTCGCTTCCATGGTTAGATACTTGAGCTGTAGGGTCATTGCGTGTCAGGGTCATTAAGCCCGCCAGTGTCGTGGGCAAACCACCAAGTTGACAAGATGGGGAACACCTTCTGGTGTTCATGACCCAGCCCTGGGTAGAGGGCTCTGGTTGTTTTGGTGCCTCGCTGGCAACACTGTGCAGCGGTACCTGGCGGGGGGCAGGGGCAGGGGAAGGGGGGGGGGGCAGTTGGGAGGGGGGTAGAAGGAGGGGAGACATTTTTTTTTTCCTTAAAACATTCTGCTTCTCCTCCCATTCCCCTCCCCACACTAACCCCCAGACCTCATCATCAGCAGACATCCCTCGTGTCTCCCTGGCTGGAGTTAATTACCCCTTCCTTCAGATCCTGTGTAACCTGACGCCTCTTGTCTGTACCTTCGTCTCTGGGTTGGTGTGGTCACGTGTTGTGGTGCCGCGTGTTGCAGTGTGCCTGCACGTGCGTCGTGGCAGGTCTGGAGGGAAACCTGGATCCTTAACACTGCTAAGGTTGGAAATCCCAAACAGTAAGGACTCTCTCTCTCTCTCTCTCTCTCTCTCTCTCTCTCTCTCTCTCTCTCTCTCTCTCTCTCTCTCTCTCTCTCTCTCTCTCTCTCTTGACCAAACCATGGACGGAGGAAGAGAGGTGACCTGACCTGACCCTGCACCTGATGACGTTTCGTCTTTTCTGATGTTGCATCTCGTTATCTACGCTGATAAAACGTTGTTATCCACTCGTTCAGTTCCGTCATCTCTGATAAAGTTTTCCTTCGTCCATATTCTACCTGGCACGATTTTCTCTAAGTACTTGTAGGACTTTTGTATTGACCTATAAAGTCTTCTTCATTGGTGACGTGTTCTGATCCCGTGGTGACGTGTTCTGATCCCGTGGTGACGTGTTCTGAACCCGTGGTGACGTGTTCTGATCCCGTGGTGACGTGTTCTTAACCCGTGGTGACGTGTTCTGATCCCGTGGTGACGTGTTCTGATCCCGTGGTGACGTGTTCTTAACCCGTGGTGACGTGTTCTGATCCCATGGTGACGTGTTCTGATCCCGTGGTGACGTGTTCTGATCCCGTGGTGACGTGTTCTGATCCCGTGGTGACGTGTTCTGATCCCATGGTGACGTGTTCTGAACCCGTGGTGACGTGTTCTGATCCCATGGTGACGTGTTCTGAACCCGTGGTGACGTGTTCTGAACCCGTGGTGACGTGTTCTGAACCCGTGGTGACGTGTTCTGATCCCGTGGTGACGTGTTCTTAACCCGTGGTGACGTGTTCTGATCCCGTGGTGACGTGTTCTGATCCCGTGGTGACGTGTTCTTAACCCGTGGTGACGTGTTCTGATCCCATGGTGACGTGTTCTGATCCCGTGGTGACGTGTTCTGATCCCGTGGTGACGTGTTCTGATCCCGTGGTGACGTGTTCTGATCCCATGGTGACGTGTTCTGAACCCGTGGTGACGTGTTCTGATCCCATGGTGACGTGTTCTGAACCCGTGGTGACGTGTTCTGAACCCGTGGTGACGTGTTCTGAACCCGTGGTGACGTGTTCTGAACCCGTGGTGACGTGTTCTGATCCCATGGTGACGTGTTCTGAACCCGTCATGTATTATTGGTAATGTCCGGACAGGACCAGTGAACCACCCGCTGATGGTCCTTGATAGGTTCACGTCCCCTCAGCAGTGTGGGGTGACCACTGGGAGCTTCACGTCCCCTCAGCAGTGTGGGGTGACCACTGGGAGCTTCACGTCCCCTCAGCAGTGTGGGGTGACCACTGGGAGCTTCACGTCCCCTCAGCAGTGTGGGGTGACCACTAGGAGGTTCACGTCCCCTCAGCAGTGTGGGGTGACCACTGGGTATGGTTGCGTGACCTCTGACCATCATACCCTCGGGTGGGAGGATCCTACCGTCGTACCCAACCTACAGAGGAAAGTAAGATACGAACGGCCTGTGTGTTAGAGTGATGACCGCCATCTGTTACCCAACCATGTGTTAACGTGGTGCTGGGGCGCCTCTACACACACACACACACACACACATACACACACACGCACGCGCGCACACACACGCACGCACACGCACGCACGCACGCACGCACGCACGCACGCACGCACGCACACACACACACACACACACACACACACACACACACACACACACACACACGCGCGCGCACACGCACGCACGCACGCACGCACGCACGCACGCACGCACGCACGCACGCACACACACACACACACACACACACACACGTACGCAACCTTGAAGAATTATTACACCCAGCCTTTCTCGATGTTCCCTCTACCCATCCTCCCCCTCCTTTCCCAATCCTCCTTTATCTACCCATCTTCACTTCCAGACCTACAGTTCGTCTCCCTCTGCTTCATCATGCCATTATCTGTATGAGTCTTCGTATTATCGGCCGCCTACACAACCATCGTGATATATATATATATATATATATATATATATATATATATATATATATATATATATATATATATATATATATATATTTATTTATGTGTGTGTGTGTATGTGTGTGTGCGTGTGTGTGTGTGTGTGTGTGTATTTTTATACATACATCTCTTTGAAGCGTTAATGAATCTTCATTGTCAGATATTATTGTGTTTTTGCTCTTATATATTGTACGTTTTTTGCGTAACAGGTCATAATGGTGAGAGTGGTCATGGTGGTGTATCACTGTGATCATCAGTGTGTGGACCAGCAGAGTGGTTCAGTGTGTGGACCAGCAGAGTGGTTCAGTGTGTGGACCAGCAGAGTGGTTCAGTGTGTGGACCAGCAGAGTGGTTTTGTGGTTCCCTGTGGCAGATGATGACGCCTCGAGACGGACTGACCTCCTGTGAATTTTGTTTCGTTGATGTTTACCATTGTTGTGTTCCCTCACTTACCTGCATGTCTTACTCCAGCCTCCACACCCTACCTCCCCCTCAGGCAGCATCCTGCTCTCTGGTGGGCGTCATTAGCGTCTTCTTCTCCATGTTCGGTTCATGAAGGTGATCATATTCGCCTCTTCAGTCTCATCACCACGTCCCTCCCCTCACTGTCTGATCTCTCCAGAACCAACCACTCTTCCTGGAGTAGTGTTTGTTCCTTCACTACTCACTACCCTCTCCCGCTCCTTACTCTTCATTCTTCTATTTTCCCCTTTTGTTTGCCTCATCCATTTCTAATCTTCCCTCGTGTATCGCCTCCCCTCTCCCTCCGCCATTCACAGCTGCCGGTGATTCCCCTCGTCGTGTGGAGGGTCACCTTGAGGCACGAGCGGCCCGGCTGCCTGCCTCCCGGCGCTCTGGCTGTTTAATGGTCCTACTGCTGCTGCTGCCTCCTCCCCTCCCCAAGTGTGGCGTCTGCTTCCAGAACCACACACAAGTGTCTCAGGATTTCGGACATTCAGGCAGAACTGACGGCTCACACATGGGTGGCAGCGCCCTCTCCCAGTGCTACTACAGGAAGCCCACGTGGCCGTGATATGCCCACGGCCTGAGCGACACCCGACCTTCTGCAGCAGTCCAGTCACCTTGACCAGAGGGACATGTGGCCCTGTTTGGCCTTTCCTTCATCCCCAAGGGAACCCATGTCTGTGAACTCGACGGCTTCGTCGAAGCAGTCAACGCTCTTGGCGTTGTCGATCCGTCTGGTTCATGAATACTCGTACATCAGTGAGGCAGCGAGTCAGTGAAGCAGTGCCTGGCTGTGAGACACCTAGGCGCCATCTCCTCCTGGAAACGTCAACTGTGTGTCTCATGGCCCATTACTCCTCGCCAGGGTTACTCATCTTTGACGATCTCCTCTGGCTTGACCCCCAAGGGTTATCACCACCGCCCGTGTTCTACAGCTGCCTCAACTGTGGAACTTACGGCCTTATCTTCTGCAACACAATGCTCAAAACGTCGACAACCGCCGGCTAACTTAAGACCTAAGCATCACTTTTTCCTTGTAGAAGCTCCACGAGACCCGGCATCCATGGAACGGCCTGCCTCATCACACCTCACATTGCTTGCATCACCGCCAGTCATACATTAAATTCTCTGGCTCCAGCACTCAGGACATGTGTCTCACTTCCAGCACCTGCACCAGCGCCACGGGAACCCTGCTACCATCATTCCTCCAGAATTCAACCCATCTAACCTTCTTTATTAATCCTGCGCCACGTGCAGCAGCTCTCCATCATTTACATCGTCTGTACGTACTGAGTAAAGGCCAGCATTACCATACATGTAGTATAGGCCTCTTCATAAGTGCCTCCCCTCGGCTGCCAGCTGAATGATGGTTAGGTATGAGGGCACTTGAGGGAAGTGATGGTTCGTGGTGGAGGTTGGCCAGGGAGGGTTCCTCCCCTGACCTCAGGGTAAGCCTGGTTTGTGTTACGTCAGGAAGGGTAGCCACTCGCTGCCACACACCCTCCTCTGAGTCTCCCACACCACCACACACCCTCCTCTGAGTCTCCCACACCACCACACACCCTCCTCTGAGTCTCCCACACCACCACACACCCTCCTCTGAGTCTCCCACACCACCACACACCCTCCTCTGAGTCTCCCACACCACCACACACCCTCCTCTGAGTCTCCCACACCACCACACACCCTCCTCTGAGTCTCCCACACCACCACACACCCTCCTCTGAGTCTCCCACACCACCACACACCCTCCTCTGAGTCTCCCACACCACCACACACCCTCCTCTGAGTCTCCCACACCACCACACACCCTCCTCTGAGTCTCCCACGCCACCACACCTCCTCACAGTAACTCAGAATATATCAGACCAAACGTAATGGACAACAACAATGACTTTTGATGCTGAGGAAGACACGGTTTGGTTGTGTTGGTGGGTCGAGTTGTGGTGTGATATAGACGGCGTGTCATGTTACACTGATATCATTGTGAAGGTTATCGTTGGTGAGTTGGCCTGACAGGAGGGACGACCTCCGTCTCAGGTGAATGGCGCCTCTCACATGACTCTTACACACACACACACACACACACACACACACACACACACACACACACACACACACACGGGAAGCCTCCCTCCCATGGTTCACCTGATATCCGGTTAAATGTTCCATTACCCAACAAGAGGGAGTGTGTGATGATGATGCCTCCTTCAAGCAAACAGTTGTAGAGAAACATGGAAAATATCGAGCAGGATTGTGCTTGCTGCAGTGAGGATTGAAGAGGCTTTATTTGTTTGCATAAACATAAACAAAGCGTTGCTATGCTAGTTTACCTTTGGTGTTGGGTTACAAATGGTTTCTGTATTCTCTGACTTTTTCATGAGTGACCCCTTCTCTCATTTTCTTCATGTTTCACATTCTCCGTCCCACATGTATACTTTTGTCGTATTTGCTTTTCTTACTGCCTGGTGTTGACCATACTTTCCTCACCTTCCATAACCTCCCTCTCACTCACTCTCCTTACTTTACTCACCCTCACTTTCCCCCACAACTCCTGCTGGCTCTCACTGCCTCTGGCTCTCGACACCCGCGACCTACGGGCGTCATCTGCAGGCCGGGAAGGTCTTCCCACACAGCACCCACCTCCGTCAGGGATGGACCTCACCCGCCCAGTCATCATCAGTAATGTGCATCGGTTTTATTTTCCGCTTCAGAACCAGGATGATGATGTACACAATGTCCTGAGGTTTATAGCAATACAAAGGAATGTTAAGAAACATCCCATGGAAGACATGCGGTATAGAGGACGCATCTGCACTGGGAATGATCCAGAAAATGTGTAGGTTACGTCACATACATGACGTAGAGCTTAGAGGATACAGGGTCCTGCTGGCGGTTACATAAGACAGTTACATGACTTGGGAATTAGGTGAGGGATTGCAAACCAGATGGAGAATAAAGCTGACTTTTGAGATGCCGGGGACATAGTCTGCTGCAGCTCAGGAACGCATCAGTAACGTAGGCGTATAAACGCTGGAGTCTGGGTTACGTAATACGATTTGAACAAGAGAGCGATGTGCCGCTGGTGCACTGGTGGCTACTGACAGACACTGACGAAGTTTCCTGTCTGTTTAACAAGACCAATTTGTTGTACAGGATATAGAAAATGAGATGGGCGTCTGGTTTAGGTATGTGTCACATTTCTTAGTGATTATATTCTGATCATTTTTGCTTGAGTTAGCGATGATTTGTGTGGTGTATTGTGTAGTTATACGATGAAGCAGGTGTAAGACGTGATGTGTGAGGCGTCTGCCATGTTGATCATGCATGGCTGTATATGAGTCACCTCCCATCATGTCTCCCATTTGTTGTTGTTGCGTGAATGTTGTATAATGTTCGACTGTTTTTCTGTAATTTAGGAATGTTTCAACATGCCTGAACCTTTGGGTCCTGGTTTTGATGTGTGTTTATGTTGGGACGAAAATATAGCTGGTTTGTCTCACTTTCATATTGTTCGTCGATCTTTTTACTTCCCAACACTCAGTACCTTGACCATGGCTTTTGACCTGACCTGTGAGGCTCAGGTTGTGGTATTGAAGGATGTAGTGAAGAAGTGTTTGTCGATCATGTAATGAAGATGTGTGTATTGGAAGGAGACACACTTGCATCTGCTCGCGAGTGTCGGCTCCTGTAGCTTCAATGATCATATCTTAGTTTTATTGTCAATGTTTTGTACATTTATCATTGGTAACTTCTTGACTGACGTCTGTTCCATTCACAGGTGAGTGTAAGACCAGAAGGGCGTGGACCAGGGGCTGGGACAAGGGAGGACCCACCGTGAGGCCCAGCAGGAGTGCCTCCAAGGGCGCACCCAGGTAGACGAGGACGGAAGAGGAAGTGATCTGCCGCTGCTGTTCCAAGGTAATTGTGTGATTACCTGCAGAGAGCAACAGCCTGATGGGTCAGAGGTGTCGCTGGCAACCTGACGAAGTCTGAGTCACGAGAGAGAGAGAGAGAGAGAGAGAGAGAGAGAGAGAGAGAGAGAGAGAGAGAGAGAGAGAGAGAGAGAGCCTACGTGCGAGACTTTACCATTACGTCAGGACTTGTGCGTCGTGCTCACCTCATTTATTATTTGATTAACATAACTGTTGTTCTCCGCCGTCACGCACATGGCATGGCTACCCATGATGGCTACATCTGGAACTGGTTATCTGCCGTCTGTCGAGTCTTCATTTATAGCTTCTGTTCTTGCGTACAGGGAGGCAGGTGCGATAGTATTATCTCAAGGGACCAGCACTCAGAGTATAGTTCACTGGACGAGAGCAAGTGTATGAAGGTAGTGAGTGAAAGCCATACGTCACGTGCGGGTGGCTGGTAATGAGGCACAGTGAGGGGACGGAGGTCACCAGGTCAGGGACGTCTTGGTCGATGATGTAAGATGTGGAAAGGCTTCGGCCAGGTACTGTCTGCCAGGTACCACTGGAGTGTCTGCCAGGTACTACTGGACCGTCTGCCAGGTACCACTGGACCGTCTGCCAGGTACCACTGGACCGCCTGCCAGGTTCTAGAGGACCAATCTACCAGGTATCATGGTATCATCAGCTGGTAGTTAGACTACTATCTCGAGGGTTGAGGATGAGGGGGAGAGTGTCAGCGGTGAGCACATAGAGTTATGTTGGTGACGATTGTGTTGCTGGGGTTGGTCACCTGGAAGATGTATTGCACTGCCTCCATTGTGTTGCAGACAGAGGGAACTTGTGCCTGGCTTCTGTGGTGTCTACCCTCACTCCAGGAAACATAGTGTTGGATGCTTTACTTTGCTCCACTTGAGGAGTGTCCCAGCGTCTACATGGTGGTCAGTTACAGTGGTTGATGATGGAGTCAGTCATTTGAGTTGTTCATGACGATCCTTCAGGAACCTGGTTGTTCATGACGATCCTTCAGGAACCTGGTTGTTCATGACGATCCTTCAGGAACCTGGGTGTTCATGACGATCCTTCAGGAACCTGGTTGTTCATGACGATCCTTCAGGAACCTGGGTGTTCATGACGATCCTTCAGGAACCTGGGTGTTCATGACGATCCTTCAGGAACCTGGTTGTTCATGACGATCCTTCAGGAACCTGGTTGTTCATGACGATCCTTCAGGAACCTGGGTGTTCATGACGATCCTTCAGGAACCTGGTTGTTCATGACGATCCTTCAGGAACCTGGGTGTTCATGACGATCCTTCAGGAACCTGGGTGTTCATGACGATCCTTCAGGAACCTGGGTGTTCATGACGATCCTTCAGGAACCTGGTTCTTCATGACGATCCTTCAGGAACCTGGGTGTTCATGACGATCCTTCAGGAACCTGGGTGTTCATGACGATCCTTCAGGAACCTGGGTGTTCATGACGATCCTTCAGGAACCTGGTTCTTCATGACGATCCTTCAGGAACCTGGGTGTTCATGACGATCCTTCAGGAACCTGGGTGTTCATGACGATCCTTCAGGAACCTGGGTGTTGTGTGGAGACTTGTGTTTCATCGTGGGTTAGCACTGTCTTGCCGGGCGGGTGAAGTTGCTGCAGGATATTGTGTCGAGGTCATTGACCACTTACGATGGTTGACTTCGCAAGTACTGGAATGAGTGACGTCACACATTCCTCCCTGGAACGTAGTTAGGAAGGAGACAACGTCAACACGTGGGAACCCCTGGTGAGGCCGGGGCCCTCTTCGCACACAAGGGTCATTCCCAGGTAGCGTAATGAAGGACTCTACAACATAACACCATAACGAGGGAATTGATGATTTGAGAATCACTGTAATGATTATAAGAAAATAGACCTAAAACATGTTCTGTTGTGTGTAAAGGATGATTTGGTATTTATATGTCCGCCATAAGAGCGGCGACGTGGTGTGTGGAGTCCTGCCCCTCCTCCTCCTGTGGGCGGTGTGTTGGTGCAGTCATGCCAATCCTCCTCCTCCTCCTCCTCCTGCTGTGGGCGGTGTGTTGGTGCAATCATGCCAATCCTCCTCCTCCTCCTCCTCCTCCTGTGGGCGGTGTGTTGGTGCAGTCATGCCAATCCTCCTCCTCCTCCTCCTCCTCCTGTGGGCGGTGTGTTGGTGCAGTCATGCCAATCCTCCTCCTCCTCCTCCTCCTCCTCCTGCTGTGGGCGGTGTGGTGATGCGGGAGGATACATGGTGGACACAAGGCCCGGGAGGGACCGAGCCTCAGTGGTTATGAGTTACGTCATAAGTGAACTGGTCTTGAGAATTGGGCAACAATGAACGAATTGTTTAACAGTTAACACAGTAAGTGAATTGTGTGGACAGAGGCTGAGCAACCATGATTGTATCGCACAGCAAAGTACATGATCAATGAACTATTTACACTCGACACAGTTATGATGGGGGTGGCCTGTGGTGCATGGTGGTGGGCCGGGTGATGATGATGGTGGGCGTGTGGTGCGTTGTGGTGGGCTGGTTGGTGGTGATGGTGGGCCGGGTTGTGGTGGTGGTGGTGGTGTGGTGGGTCGGGTGGTGGTGGAGATCCTGCAGGCCAACACCACATGGAAGAACAGCTTGATGCTGCTGCTGGTGGTGGCCGGGAGGAGCACATGTGGTGTGGCTCTGGTGCCATGATCTCAACTCCCCTTCCTGGAGTCATGTATGCTGGAGGGCATTCTCTCTCTCTCTCTCTCTCTCTCTCTCTCTCTCTCTCTCTCTCTCTCTCTCTCTCTCTCTCTCTCTCTCTCTCTCTCTCTCTCTCTGGGGTGAATTCTTCAGGCCTGGTCATGAGAGTCCAACTGGTTTGTTTTGTAATGTTTGCGTCAGGGTTGGAGGTAGTCATCCCCTCCCCCCCCTGAACTGGTCTCCTCCACACGACTCTGTTTAGCCAACTATTCTAGACTTTTCCTCTTGTCCTTATCCTTATTTCTCTGTGTTTTTGTTTATTATTCTGTTCCTCATATACATGTCTTTTCTCCTGGTATAACCAGTTTTGTCTTGTTGTATAGGATTTTTTAAAAATATTTTTCGTTATGTTTACCAGACATTATAACCATATTCATGTCTTGTCATCCTCGCACTGGGGTGTGTGTTACGTTGTTTCGTTATTTCATGTGATGGTTCTAGGGTGCTGGTCTGGGGGCTGGTTAGTGCTCCCCCAGGCAGTCCTCTCACTCGACAGCTCTGCCTCACAGTTCGCAGGTTACCTACCTTCTTCCCTCCCTCCCTCCCTCCCTCCCAGGCTGCCCCTCCCTCTCATCATGCGTCGCTGGGATGCGGAGGAGAGACATACATGGCTGCTGGGTAAGTGGGGCTGCAGAAGTCTCGTGTTGCAAAACAAACCACTACTACTACTGCTGCTGCTGCTGGCTGGCTAGCTGGCTGGCTGGCTGGCTGGCTGGGTGCTGTTGGTGGCACATGGTGGCTCTGGCCTAAGGCTGAGGGGCAGGCAGGCTGCAGGCTCCTCTTGCATCACCCACTGCTGCTGCCACACCTTCTGCTGTTGTTTCTGCTTCTGCTTCTGCAGGTACCAGTACTGCTGCTGCTCCTCGTGTCGCCTGCTTAACTTGACAGAAACTCAAAGCTCGGGTTTAGACTTTTGCCTGAGTTACGTCTTCATGTGAATACGTTCAACATGTAACGTAAATTACCTCATAACTTAAAGGGGTATTTCTCACCCCCTCGTCTCCCGGGGGTATATAATAGAGACGTCACGAGGTACGTTTTCAGCTCACCAACCAAACACTTCAGTCAGACCAATACAATCAGTACAGCTGTACTCTGTAACTGTCGTTTTTGCACTGTACCTTCTCCTGACCAACCCCCTACCCTCTAACACGTGGGTCAACAACCATCTCAGTAGTTTGCTTCAGCTGGTGTGTGTCTGATTAGTCCATTAACTGTGTGACTCATTGTCCTTAACCCTCTGAGTACGACCATACGACCCCTAGGTATCATTCATAACCTGGGTCGTACCGTCACGTTCAAGTATCGTACCGTTGTGTTTAATGGTGTCAAATCCTTGCCCTACACTTACTTGCTCTAACAGTCATGTTAATCAATCATGTGTGCTAGTAGTCCTTCATGCTAGACCCTTCGTACTCCCTATGATGGTCATGACCAATGCTTGTGTCGAGGAGTGTGCTGGTTGTAGAGTTCGACCTGCCGCTGGCGGTGTAGTGAAGATAAGCGGATAGTTCAGATGAACCCGACTGCGTCTCGCTCTGTGTTGAGGAGGACGGGAATGATAGTGTGGAGACAGACAGCAGACTGTACTTGTTCGTGAATGTTTCATCTTCAATTTTTTTTTTTTTTCTTTGTTATATGATGCAAACAATAGCTTTCTGGCTAATGGTCATTACCACTTGGGTCATATAAGTGAGACAAATGCCTGACGGTATTATCAGACGCTGTGATTGTGGGCGGAATTCTGAGCAAAGGTCAGAGGTCACCAGAGGTCATCAGCAAACATAAGGGTCACAGTGCTGCTGCTGGAAATGGTAAGGCCATCAGGAGAGAGAGAGAGAGAGAGAGAGAGAGAGAGAGAGAGAGAGAGAGAGAGAGAGAGAGAGAGAGAGAGAGAGAATTGAGTTTGGGATCATTGGGTAGAAGTTTGGAGGAGGAGGGGGCGAGAATTAGGAGGGGGAAATGGGTTTATAAGGATGGGGTTGGGGGGTGGGCAACGTGTGGTGGTGGTGTGGGGCAGTGTTGTGTGGTGGTGGTGGTGTGGGGCAGTGTTGTGTGGTGGTGTGGGGCAGTGTTGTGTGGTGGTGGTGGTGTGGGGCAGTGTTGAGTGGTGGTGGTGGAGGTGGTGGTGGGTCGCTTCTTAGCGGCCTACCTGACGTAATGACCCTTGCTGGGGTCACGTGGTGCACATCATTGACCACGTGACTTGTCTGGTCAATCAGTGTAGTTTTTATTATTTCTAAATGATTTAGTATTTATTGTTAAGATTAATTAGGCCAGCAACAGTTCTGGCTCATAGTACATGGTGTGTGTGTGTGTGTGTGTGTGAGTGTGTCGTGACCTCTGCTTCATGCTGAGTGTGTCGTGACCTGTGCTTCATGCTGAGTGTGTCGTGACCTCTGCTTCATGCTGAGTGTGTCGTGACCTCTGCTTCATGCTGAGTGTGTCGTGACCTCTGCTTCATGCTGAGTGTGTCGTGACATCTGCTTCATGCTGAGTGTCTCGTGACCTCTGCTTCATGCTGAGTGTGTCGTGACCTCTGCTTCATGCTGAGTGTGTCGTGACCTCTGCTTCATGCTGAGTGTGTCGTGACCTCTGCTTCATGCTGAGTGTCTCGTGACCTCTGCTTCATGCTGAGTGTGTCGTGACCTCTGCTTCATGCTGAGTGTGTCGTGACCTCTGCTTCATGCTGAGTGTGTCGTGACCTCTGCTTCATGCTGAGTGTGTCGTGACCTTTGCTTCATGCTGAACGTCACCATTTATGACCTTTGAATGTCTCATGAGTGAGGTCATCATCCTCTTCAGGATGTAAAAGCAGGTCATGATGACTGATGGAGGAACCATAGTTTTTCACTTGCTTTTTGGGGTCACCTGGAGGGTTACATACTTGTGGTGGGTCACCTGGAGGGTTACATACTTGTGGTGGGTCACCTGGAGGGTTACATACTTGTGGTGGGTCACCTGGAGGGTTACATACTTGTGGTGGGTCACCTGGAGGGTTACATACTTGTGGTGGGTCACCTGGAGGGTTACATACTTGTGGTGGGTCACCTGGAGGGTTACATACTTGTGGTGGGTCACCTGGAGGGTTACATACTTGTGGTGGGTCACCTGGAGGGTTACATACTTGTGGTGGGTCACCTGGAGGGTTACATACTTGTGGTGGGTCACCTGGAGGGTTACATACTTGTGGTGGGTCACCTGGAGGGTTACATACTTGTGGTGGGTCACCTGGAGGGTTACATACTTGTGGTGGGTCACCTGGTGTTGGCAGTGTGTGTGTGTGTGTGTGTGTGTGTGTGTGTGTGTGTGTGTGTGTGTGTGTGTGTGTGGGAGGTGTAGTAGGTTTGTGTGTTGGTGTGACAAGTATATCGGGTAGAAAGCCTCCGAAGTCTACGCCAGGTCTACGCCAGGTCTACGCCAGGTGTACGCCAGGTGTACGCCAGTACCCACGTGTATTGGGCGATGCATCGTGGTATTGTCATGTTGCCCACACTGCAGGAAATGATGAGGTAAACATCGTGGCCTCCCCAGCGGGAGGCTCCACCACGGTACCAGGCCACCACCCACCTCTCCATCAGGGCCTGCACCACCTGTGACGTAGCCAGGTAGTACGTCAGGCATTGTGTGACGTAGGAAGACAGTACGTTAGCCAGGGGTGACGTAGGCAGGCAGTGTGTCAGCCGGGGACAACACATGGCCGTCCTGCGGATTTCCGTCGGAACGTGCAAGGATTGTCACCACCGACGTGCACTCTGGCCTTCCATGTCACACATGAGAACGTCCGACGTGCACTCTGGCCTTCCACGTCACACATGAGAACGTCCGACGTGCACTCTGGCCTTCCATGTCACATGAGAACGTCCGACGTGCACTCTGGCCTTCCATGTCACACATGAGAACGTCCGACGTGCACTCTAGCCTTCCATGTCACACATGAGAACGTCCGACGTGCACTCTGGCCTTCCATGTCACACATGAGAACGTCCGACGTGCACTCTGGCCCTCCATGTCACACATGAGAACGTCCGACGTGCACTCTGGCTTTCCATGTCACACATGAGAACGTCCGACGTGCACTCTAGCCTTCCACGTCACACATGAGAACGTCCGACGTGCACTCTGGCCTTCCATGTCACATGAGAACGTATGGTTGTCTTCACATCGGTTTGTGTTTGTTTTTCTTTTGAAAAGGCGCGTAAAAGTGTGTGTGTGTGTGTGTGTGTGTGTGTGTTGAGGGGGCCGCCTGTATGGTCCGGTTGCTTTTTGGGTGTGTGCCTTGTTTATTCTGATTGGCTTAAAACCGCTTCAAGCCAGGGCGTGATCCTTTAGCTGAGTTTTGTCCGTTTTACCCTTTACCAGTGTTTTTCCCCCCCAAAATTTTTTTCCCGGGGGGTTTTTTGGGGGGGGGTTTTTTTTGGGGAAAAATTTTTTTGGGGGGGCCCCCGGGGGTTTTTGGGGGGGGAAATTTCCCCCCCCCCCCCCCCAAAAAAAATTTTTTCCCCAAAAAAAATTTTTTTGGGGGGGTTTTTTGGGGTTCTTTTGGGGGGGAAAAAATTGGGGGAAAAAATTTTAAAAGGGGGGCCCCGGGGTTTTTTGGGGGGGGGTTTTTTGGGGGGCCCCGGGGGGAAAAAGGGGGGGGTTGGGGAAAAAGGGGGGGGGAAAAATTTTGGGGGGGGGAAAACCGGGGGGGGAAAAAGGAAATTTTTTGGGGGCCCGGGGGGAAAGGGGGGGGGGGGGAAAAAATTCCCTTGGGGGGGGGGGGGGGGGGGGAAAAAAAAAAAAAGGGGGGGGGGGGGGTTTTTTAAAATTTTTGGGGGTTTTTAAAAAAAAAAAAAAAGGGGGGGGGGGGGGGGGGGGGGGGGGGGGGGGGGGGGGGGTTTTAAATTTTTTCCCCCCGGGGAAAAAAAAACCCCTTTCCCCTTTTTTCCCAATCTCTCTCTCTCTCTCTCCCCCCCTTTCCCCCCCCCCCCCTCTCTCTCTCTCTCTCTCTCTCTCTCTCTCTCTCTCTCTCTCTCTCTCTCTCATGTGTGTGTGTGTGTGTGTCTGTGTGTTCCAGATAGTGGTGTGTCAGGCTTGCGTACCATCCTGTGATCAATTAAGCTGTTACTGTCAGTACGTGTTTCATTACCGCATCATTACTTCCCAACTTGTGAAGTTCCGTTTTGAGACCATCTGCTGATTGGCACTTAATTTTGTTTTGGTTGGCCGACCTGGTGGTGTCTTAAGTTACAAGACATATGTAGCGAGAGGTTAAGCTTCTCATCTGTAGCATGTTCTGCTATGTTTGGCCTCACGAGCATGAAGAACACCTCTGTCGTTTAGTTATCACATTTGACGTCAGTGGAAACACAGCCTAAAGTTGAGAAGCAATACTACTGCCTGGTCCCAGGCCAAGGTATGGAGGACCAAGACCTCTTAAACCATGACGAGGCAAACGCAGCCAGAGCCATCACAGGTTAGGGAAGGTGCGCCGTCCGCAGCGAGGGTGTTGGTCACCAGACTGAAAGATACGGAGATGGTTAGTGAGGGAAGGATCCGGATCACTGTCATGTTGCTTCAACATTTAATGTTGTTGATAGAAATCACATTTCAGCTGGATAGGGAGGAGTTACTGGAACCATTTCCAGGTATACTACATGATTACCATTGTTGTGCGACCTTGCAACCCAACCTTGTGAGGGCTGAAGGTTTGGTTGATGGGCTGAGCAATCATCACGGTGTAATCGCAAATGGTAATATACCCGGATGTGTCCTGGGTAACTCCTCCCTAGCCACATGGGATTCATGTTTCATCATTGTCAGATATATCAGAAGTATATTGGTCAGTTGGCTTCTTTACCACATTGATATCCGTTGTGAAAGAATTAGTGCCTTGCAAAATGTCATCATTGGTTTTTTTCCTTCCCTTGTCTTGAAGGTCCGCAGGATCCAGCCTGCCATCCGTCTGCATGAGGCAACCGTTGTTTGATTCAGTTCGCTGAAGGTTAGGCAGTTATATATTATTACTCCGAGGTCCTTCTGATTATTCGTTTGGTTTATGATATCGTATTTGTCCGATGCTCTGTGTTGATTTTTATTTCTTCATTTTCCACATACCGGAGGAGTTGAGAAGCATGTTGTTCTCGGTGGCCCAGTTAAAGACTTCTTATAAGTCTTTGTAGCCTTTTGGCGTTTCGCATTGATGTGAATTTCATGCTCAGTCTTGTATCATCTGCAAAGAATAATATGAAACTGTGGCTCGCAATGCGTCAACATCAGATATATGAATGAGGAACAAGAGGAGTGAGTACATTTCTTTGTGGGACTGATCTCTCTGCTATGGAGACGCTGAACGTGTCATGGTTCACGACTACCTGTTGTGATCAAGGTCTGGGGGCTGGACACCCACTAGCCCGGGTCACCACCGCAAGTGTACGTAATAATGTACATGCTGTACCCCCCCCCCCCCCCCCCCAGAATCAGTGGGCATAGAGAGATCTCCCCCATACACCCAACCACATTATACATCCGACCACATTATACACTTGATCTCATTATACATTCGACCACATTATACACTCGACCACATTATACACTCGACCACATAATAAACTCGACACATTATACACTCGACCACATTCACAAATCCTTATCAAAAGATAAATATTTGGACATTTTAACTCGTCTTGAGTCTTCCCAATACATATATGTAAGAGGCAGTTGGTGGTAGTGTGGTAATTATCCAAGGTTTTAATATTGTGTTGAGAGCAAGCTTTAATTTTTTTCTTTAGATTTAAAGTGTTTTTATGAATATACTTATATCATTTTAATGATACGATGGTTGAAGTCGAAGTTGCATGTGATGTAGACTGTGTAACATGTAAGTGATGTAAACTATGTCACATGCATGTGATGTAGACTATGTCACATGTAAGTGATGTAGACTATGTCACATGCGTGTGATGTTGACTGTGTCACATTCATACAACAACATGTTGCAGGTAAAGATGGTTCACTACTGAATATATTTACCGACTCTTCTCGTCACCAACGGAAATACATGTGGGAAGTTGTTAACCTTACCACAACAATTGCAGGGAGTAGGAGAGGAGGGTGACCGCTGATAGTAACATTTACCCATGATAATAACTAATATTATCACACGTTATGTTTTTATTCCCACGAGGTCGGTTGGCTACCTGGAACAATGCGTCCATCCGTCAGCGCTGCACGTCAACCAGATCTGAGGTTACTGCTGACGTGTACTCGTCGTCAGCCTCAAGTGAGAGACGGTCATAGACTTACATAAAAAAAAACAGAGATAACCCGTAAGGCTTGTAATGTCGAAGGCGAAGATACGTTTTCAATGTTGTAGTGAAGATGATCCGTTTTCGATATTGTAGTGGAGATGATCCGTTTTCGATATTGTGGTGGAGATGATCCGTTTTCGATGTTGTAGTGAAGATGGAATTATCTACAACACCTGAAGAAGGTGTTCTGGATTTTTCTATTTTTCTGGATATTTTTATATTCTATTTTTCTATTTTCTATATCTTGACATTAACGGCCTTAATGGACTTGGAAGTTGATAAGGCCGTAAAGCCCAAACAACCAATTAAGCAGTTGTAAACGGTCAGTCATTAATGTGGTGTTGCTGATCTGAAAAGGTTCCCGGCTTTTATGTAATGGAGTCACGTGTTGGCCGAAGCTGCTGTACCCGATGCTATCTTGTTTGTTTTGGCCCAAGTACTGGGTGGGTGGGTATGTTTATTATTGTTCGAAGTTAGAGGTGGCTTTGATTTCAGGTTTGGATAGAGTGAAGGACATAGAGAAGCTGGGATGAAGACAGGGAGGGGAGGTGCAAAATCAGGGCACTGGAGAAATAGATTAGCGAAGGGGAAGACGTTTATAAAAGGGGCCCCCAGTTCTCCGCGGCTCACGGTGGGGCCCCCAGTTCTCCGCGGCTCACGGTGGGGCCCCCAGTTCTCCGTGGCTCACGGTGGGGCCCCCAGTTCTCCGTGGCTCACGGTGGGGCCCCCAGTTCTCCGTGCCTCACGGTGGGGTCCCAAGTTCTCCATGGTTCTCGGTGGGGCCCCCAAGCTCTCTGTCACCTTGAATGGGGGTCCAGGTTCCCTATGGCCTAGGGTAGGGTCCTAACTTCCCCTGGGCACTGGGCATTCTACACATAACTATAACGGCACTAAAGAAGTCTAACCTACTGTCCCTTGGATCTAAGGTAGAATAAAGATCAGTAAAAAGTTAAATAGATTCTCTATCATTTTTAGTGGTGTTGTATGCATTGTTGAAGTTTTTCCTTGCTTGGATGAGAAGTCCTCCCCTCCCGTTTTTACTTTTCAAAAGAAGAAACAGAGAAGGGGGCCAGGTGAGGATATTCCCTCTAAGATTCAGTCTAAGATTTTGTTGCCATTTTTTTAGGATTGACCTGTGTAACACAACTTATGATCTTAGGGTAGGAAGATCTGTCCTTTGACCTGATTTTTAAAGGTCATGTCATAGTTTATGACGTCATACGTAGGGATCGTGGAGTCCTGCTTACAAGGGTAGTAACGTCCAACCCAGAGGGTTGAAACCTATAGTTTTCATACTTTTTTTTTACATAAATCAGAATTAGATTAGAAGCGCCAACATTTGTGATTGTTTGTAGTATGTCATCTTCAATACCTTCTATGCTGGTCTGTAAAGACTCAGTAACATCGCTACGCCGTCGACAAGCGCATCTTTACTACATCCTATTTTATATCTCTTGTCTTATCTTCACACCCATGCTGTCTTTTTGTTCATCATCCCTTTCATATTCACTCCCTCCGATTTTATTCTCTGTCATCCCTATTATCTTCACTGCTATCCTCTTTTTTTCTCCTTATCTTCCCTATTACCTTCTCTACTATCTTTTTTCTTTATCTTCCATATTATCTTCACTACTATTCTCTTTTTTCTTTATCTTCCCTATTACCTTCTCTACTATCTTTTTTCTTTATCTTCCTTATTATCTTCACTACTATCCTCTTTTTTCTTTATCTTTCCTATTACCTTCTCTACTATCTTTTTTCTTTATCTTCCTTATTATCTTTACTACTATCCTTTTTTTTCTTCATCTCCCCAATTATCTTCACTACTATCCTCTTTTTTCTCTATCTTCCCTATTACCTTCTTTACTATCTTTTTTCTTTATCTTCCCTATTATCTTCACTGTTATCCTTTTTTTCTCTTCCTTCTCTCTTATCTCCACTCCCATAACATCAGTTTTTCTTTATCTTCTACCATCACTATCATCTTTTTCTTTCAACCTTCTTTTACCTTCGCTCTCGTCTGATTTTTTTTCTACCGTTTCTCTTCATTGCAGTACCATTTCTTTGTATCTACACTCTCTCTCTCTCTCTCTCTCTCTCTCTCTCTCTCTCTCTCTCTCTCTCTCTCTCTCTCTCTCTCTCTCTCTCTATCTTCACTATGATCATTATTTTTCCTTTGATTCTTCATGTTAAAAGACACTTTCCTAAATTTCGAGAGCAATAACATGTATATGATGAAGTGCTATCCCTGCGGCAGGTATAGCAATAGTAAATTTCAGATAAGTAGCAGCGGTACGAAGATGACAACGGTGATTTTACAAAAGCTTACGGTTTATTCCAGTTCTGGATTCCAGCGTGTAAACAGGATCAAGTTTTTTGTGAAGCAAAGAAATAAGTTCCTGTGTTGCTTCAGCAAGTGGAGAGAAGTGTGGCAGACATACATTGACGGAAGAGTAGCACAACACAGCGATTCACAATGTTACTAGTTTTCATTTAGACAGCGCCACTTCGACTTGGGAAGCATCTGGTATAACTTTAAGAATTTGCCGATGAAGATTGAATTAAAGTCACATAAAAATGCAATCGTTTCAGCCGTAGTGACTACAGAGGCCCTCCTGGCGGCGGCTCATGGGCGCGAGAGGTTGAAGTTTTTGTTCGGTAAAACCATATCAGCCAGCCTGGAAGTGTGCGTCCAAGACGAGGACAACACCTCTGATGGGGTCCACTTCAGCGCTGAAGATAATAGCTTCGTTGGCGCTGAAGATAATAGCTTCGTCGGCTCTGAAGATAATAGCTTCGTCAGCGCTGAAGGTAATAGCTTCGTCAGCACTGAAGATAGTAGCTTCGTCGGCGCTGAAGATAATAGCTTCGTCAGCGCTGAGGATAGCTTCGACAACGATGAAGATAGCTTCGTCAGCGCTGAAGATGGCTACATCACCAGTCAAGAAGGCGACCTCAGTGATCAGGATGGCTACATCACTTGTGAAGAGGACGAGGGTCCCGGTGATCAAGGTGGCCACGTCAACGATAAAAGTGGCCACGCCAGGTTTGAAAGCAGCCGCCGCACTAGTGATAAGAGTGGCCGGCCTAGTATGGCACGTGGCCGGATCAACCGTGACGTAAAGTTTACCCCAGCTCAGAAGAAGCTGTTGGTAGATATGCTGGTGCGTGCGAAGTGCAAGAAATACCGTCTGGGTTGGTGGAGGAAAATGTTCCTGCTATTTTTGAGTGTCTTCCTGCTGCTGACCTCCTGCTTTTTCCATAAGACTGGTGCTGGAGCTTCTTCCAGGCCAGAGGCCAGGAAGACTAGTGATCTGGTGATGAACAGCTTTGAATTACTGCATCCTGAATCACACCTCGCGGACCCAAGAGAAAAAGCGCTTATTTAGGAAGAAGAAAGAGAACGACGGAATGAGCCATAGGGAGGACAGACTTAGATAAATGAAAATAAGGCTGTAATGTAGAGGGGACAGGTATAGCAGGATTGGGTGTCTAATGATATTTATAAATATCAGATTGGTGGCGCACAGAGAAAGGCACGTGTGTTTACGTTAGAGGAGAGAAAAAGAATAGGTTGTAGAACTACGTTGCGAGGAGAGCAGTATCGTGAGCTGCAGGACTCTGTGTAAGTTAATGACAAGGCCCGTGAGTGTGCCACCTGGAATAACTTCGATCTGGTAGAGTACTTGAAAGAGAGGCACAACGAGACATACGCACAGGAGATGAAAGTATTTGGTGATGATTTTTATGTGAGGAAAATGGCTCCCGTGATGAAACGGTACGGCGTGGCTCCCATTTGCCGTAATTATGCCGGCATTTTCGAGGAGCCTTCGTGTTTACTGCTGGTGGAGAAGTAGCAAATTTAGACAAACATTGTCCCTTGCAACGTGCCCGTGTGTAGTAATATGTTGGGCCCTAACACGGGAAAACAGTGTAGAGCCACGTGGCACGGACGAGAGCTATCAGCATCCCTCTGTATCGCTTGGCCTGACTACCCATTCGTTAAAGACAGTGTGAAATGCGATATATTGGACTATGTAGAAGGTCCCACCTACCTAACGCCTAAACCGACTGTTGGATCATTGAGGGTTCCCGCTGCATCCACCCCATGCGACACCAAGCGCGGGGCATTCATCGTAAAGGGAGGCTTATCGACGAGGGTCTGGTTCCGATTCCGTACCGACGAGAAAAAAGTAACATTTCACGTAAACTAATTCTCGGACGAACACCGAGCCAACGCATTCTTCCAGCTCCGCCACAGTGCAGATCGTGAGGACGATGGTTACAACCTCTACCTCACGCCATTCCACATGAAACTGTACCACAGACAGATGTTGCAGGTCGTATAAAAGGGCCACCTTCCCTTACTGGCTGAGAACTACTAGTTTCTGAGCTGGTCGTTCAGGCTCCGAGGGAAGGAGGTGTTCCCTTTGCACTACGTAAGTCAGTCGCTGGCAGATTACGTAGACATCATGAATTCCGGCGCCTGGACCCAGGTTCAGATAGATCATGAATGGACTAAATCCGTCCTCAAGATACCCAAATTAAAGACGAAGATAAAGGTTGATAAGGTGCCCCAGTAGACTCATTTCCCAGAGTGGCTGAGGATTTACTCTGATGACATGCTTGAGGTGGCCCTCGGGGAAGAGGTGGGTTGCCCTACCGTCTACATACACGATAGAGAAGACTTTGCCGAAGATTATGAGAATAGTCGCAAACGCTGGACCAAATCTAGAGAAGGAGATTTCCCTGTTCTTCATGAAGATATTATGCGAATTCACGATAATTACGAGGAGAATTTTAGATACCAAGACGAAGGGGTTTATTTTCCAATGACTGAAAGATACAAGGCCACCTCGATGGAGTTTTTCGTCCAGTTCCTTCGTGCAGACATTGAACCTAAAATTCTGTTTACTACTTTCGCGAAGCAATAACACGGACTCCTTCTGTCTCTGAGGCCACCCTTCAAGTTCGTGTGGGTGTTGGAGAAGTTAGATTTCACGCGTGACTCTATTGAATGGTAAAATAGGAAAATGGGTGAAAGTAGGACGACCGATGTGCAGAGATGGACCGGATTTTACTTAAGAGTCACTAAGCACACATTTGCCTTGTACTTCGTAGACCCTAACACGCACGAGCGCTCGCATGTGTACACTGCTGAGTTCACATTGCCTCTGTCACCAATCATGTATGCCTACCCGATAGGCAGCTTCACTAGGTTCACGTTCAACTGTAAGCCTCATTACCTCGATCTGGAGCAGTTGCCTGAAGATTGTTACTTCAGTAAGCCACCAAGTCTTCCAGCTGGTGTCGGTTATACAGGGTCGCTTAATTATGGCTGGAATGAAGAGGGTAACCTGGAGCAATGCAAAAGTTGGACTTTCTTTGATAATGGGAAAATTGGATAATATATTCAGAACCACAACAGCACATACAGAGCTACGATCTAACTTATGCTTCCCGACCGTCGTCCAACCCTTTATGGTAACGATCTGTGTAGGAACTTACCATTCCCTTACGAACAGAGACCATTTTGCTACGGAAAGAAGACCCTTGCTAAGATCGCTTGCTCTGCAGAGTGCCAGGACGTGGAAGGAGTGACAACGTGGACCATGGCTGGGACGGAATACAAGGGCACTGTGGCAGTGAGTCGTAGTGGCCGCGCATGTCTGACTGATTACTACCATCGGGAGGGGTTATGCAGAACCATGAATGATGATTCTGCCGCACTCCACCTGGGACTGACGTGTAAGGTCCTTCCTCCAGAGACAAAAATTATATAGTACATACAACAACATATGTCAACGGCTGCTGCAGAGGAGAAGTATACGGACAAGGACTTGGAAGATCACGAAGATATAAGACACTTTGGGTTGGAGTCCTGTGGTCTTCCATAGTATCAAGAATACGATAAACGTTCCTTCTACTTTGAGACAAACGAACTGAGTGTTCTGGACATGTAGGAATTCATCGACCTGAGATTAATGAAGAATTCAACACTGAAATTTAGTTACCTCCCATTTAATATCAGCAACATGCGCGCCATATCGTTAGCGTTTGTAGACCACATGTACAGGTAGCTGATGGAGATTTTCATTGGTGTTTACAACAGGTACATCCTCGTGTCGAGAGATGAACAACGCGCCATCTTCAAAGTTCTCAAGTTCGAGAACGTGGATTTTGTGTCTGAGAGTTATTACATTGAATACGAAATCGACTTGTCTGCAGATGGGTACACCTTGAACCTGAGGGACCACCGAACGGGGAAAATGGTTACACTCTTGCGTCGTATCAGTTTCGACTGGAGACTGAGGGCAGTCCAGTTCATGGTGGTGGGGCCAGTTCGTTACGTTCCTGTCTACTGGATATCTAAAGAGGATTACCCGGAAAAGATTTTAGAGGGTAGAGATGCTTAGTTTACAGGCCACCAGCGCGGACGCTGGAAGGTGGACATGGAGGGAGCGTGCCCTCGAATAATGGTTTAGAAGAGAGGAAATGGCCACTTCCGTCGCATAGAATTAAACAAGCCGTACCGTATTTTGTACAGGAGGTACACTGAGAACTCACGAGATCTGAAGTTCTCCATCTTATTTTACAACTATCCATCCACGGAGCGGAAGAGGTACAACCCCCTGGAACTGGAGTTGGACCATGGTCACTTTGCTGTGATTTATCACAAGGAAAAAGAGGATGAAAAATTGTATTCCAAGTAGGATTACAGATCCTATTTTAAAGGAGAATTGACCTTCACCGTGGTCAATATGGATGTAGAACTCTGGTTTAAGTACGCTAGTTAGATGTGTCCTAAAGATGTATCCAAACGCGGCAAAGTGTCAAAATTGATCGGTAAGATTCTCTCGACATCAGAGTAGGAAGCTCAGGCTATTACATTCGTCAGTAATAAGAAGATAACGCGGGAATACCTGGAGACTAAAGGGAGGGAAGCTGTGTCCAATTACCTTCTTGTGCACAAACAGTTTTCTCTCAAATGGCTGCCAGACAAATGCCAACCAAACTTTTGGATCGGCCAGTTTGTCCTGGAATTAAAAGACGAGAAGAATATTACCCGCTTTGTTGTGGATGTGGACGACTTCCGAGGTATGGACGCAGCCAACCTTGAGTACTTTATGTTCAGAGTCAATAGTTATGACAACGTGATTGGCTTTATGATATCGTCAGGAGACTGCGAACTGAGGCCATGGTCGAGCGAATGGAAACAAGTTGATGGTAAGTTCGCGAAGACCCACTCAGGAACCTGTTCGAAGGAATGTGGTGGCGGAATCCGGTACGATGAGTACACCTGCGTGAACTACTCCACCAGTGGTCACCTGTGCGACGTAGGGCAGTTGCCTGGCAGACTCGGTAAGTTTAAAAAGGACTTTCACAAGGTGTCAGAGGTGTGCAACGCTCACGAGTGTGGCATCGTGGACTTACAACGTCGTTATGGTTAGCGTATTAAAGACGGTGTACAAGAGACTGTAGTTAGGGATTTAGGGGACAGCTATACGTTCGACTGTACGGACGTTGTGGACTTTGAGGGAATTAAACACATGAGCTAGTATCCTGTCCGTCTTCAGTACGCCTGGATGAAGGACGACAGAGCGTTCGATAAAGATTAGAAATTTACGCTTTTGCTGTGGAACTTCGACCAATCGGGCTTGTATCAGTGTTATCTCCGAATCAATGAGACAGATATATACCCCATCAAAATCGTGGCCCTGTAGATCAAAAGCCACGTCAAATTTGTGTACACCTACGAAAAGGTACTTCTCCCAGCCTTATCTGCACCAGTGTTTGGGGACGTCTACAAGAAGAAAGTCTTGGAAGCTTGGTGGTTCAAACCCCACGACTCAGATAAGTACCAGTTACTACATGTGGGCATTACACGAGGACGTGAGTATGTTATCAGAAACATTCAGGCAGAACAAACAGGGACGTATGAAGGCTGTTTACTGGGGCTCAGGAAGATGGTAAAGGATGTTAAATTCAACAAGGTCAAGAAGAGCGAGATGTTGTGCCCCCAGTACTTCGAGATGAAAGTTGGAACCATCTTCCAGTTTGCTCTGGATAGATACCGTAACTTCCTGCCTGTGTTCGGTGTATTGGGATGGTTAGGTTTATTCTACTTGGCCTTTGTGCTCTGTGCCGCCAGTAACATTGTGGACTACTTGAATTACTTTGTGCAGACGAAAATGGTGGAGAGACAGCTTAACAAGGAGGTTTATGGGAGCAATTGAACACGTCGTCCCTCACACTTGGTCCGCGGGACTACACCTTGAACATCGTTTTGTTGACGTTGAACACAGTAGCACGTAGTCAAACATCCTCGTCTTCGGAAGCCTGCCCTTCCCGTAGCCATCATCATACTGAAAGGAAGATGTAATGTTCGTTTTCTTTTAGTGTTATGAATCGAAATATTATTAATAATACGATTTCCATATCTTTATCTTGTTTCACATCTTTATCTTATGATAAATACTTATTGCTGCTATTTCCGTTATTGGTGTAGTGGATGGGTGTTATTGGTGTGGTGGATGGGTGTTATTGGTGTGGTGGGCGGGTGTTATTGGTGTGTTGGGCGGGTGTTATTGGTGTGGTGGATGGATGTTATTGGTGTGGTGGGTGGGTGTTATTGGTGTGGTGGGCGGGTGTTATTGGTGTGGTGGGCGGGTGTTATTGGTGTGGTGGGCGGGTGTTATTGGTGTGGTGGGCGGGTGTTATTGGTGTGGTGGATGGATGTTATTGGTGTGGTGGGTGGGTGTTATTGGTGTGGTGGGCGGGTGTTATTGGTGTGGTGGGCGGGTGTTATTGGTGTGGTGGGCGGGTGTTATTGGTGTGGTGGGCGGGTGTTATTGGTGTGGTGGATGGATGTTATTGGTGTGGTGGGTGGGTGTTATTGGTGTGGTGGATGGGTGTTATTGGTGTGGTGGGCGGGTGTTATTGGTGTGGTGGGTGGGTGTTATCGGTGTGGTGGGCGGGTGTTATTGGGGTGGCCTCGGCCTCCCCCGCTGTACTGGTGGGTGGTGCTGCATGGGAGAGGGTGATGGTGGTGTTCAGTGTAGGACCTGGCCTCTCCCTGGTCACTTGTACTGTGTGCCGGCCGGACCTGTTAGTGTGATGAGTGTCTGTGGTACAGTTTGTCTTTGTAAAGTGTATCAAACGCTTCTTATGCACTAGACTTCTCCCTGTCTTCCAAGATGACAGAGTGGGCCATGTTTTGCCCCGTATTACGTTAAATACACTAAAACAAAATTTATGTATAGAAAATTGTAGGAATCCCCCTTACAGTATACACTGTGGTTATTACAACCAAAACCTTGTCCATGGGTGACTGTAAGGAATGGATGATACTGTGTTTGTTGTACAGGAGAACTGCAGAGTAACGTATGATCTGTACACCATGGTTCAGTGTTGGTCGGGACTGCGTGCGTCCCTTCACCTCCTCACATTAAGGTACTCTCCTGAGCTGTTGTACTCATGTAGTATCGCTTGTCGCAAATGTCAATAAAGTGGAACTTTACATAATCACTCATGATCTTTGCCAGACTCAAACGTTTCAGTTTGAGATAAAAGATGTAGAAGTCGACACCTGTTTCTGTATGTAGTTTATCCGACGTTTACAATGCCTCACACTATCTTCCCGAAACCCATAGTTATTTTCTTCATCATTTCCGCTTCTACACCTTCTAGAATAGATGATATAGGTATGGTGGACGCTTGCATGTCGTGGCTGCATCCCACGTCAGCAGGTGAGGTAAGGTATGATCAGCAAGTGTGCCTCGCCCTCCTCAACACGCCCGTGTTTACATTCATACAAGAACCTTATCTCAAACGACCCAACTGGGCGAGTGCCGTGCCTGCCCGTACCTCCGAGATGTTTTTCTTCTCTTCTCTTATAGCAATTTTTGTTTCCATTTTGTTCTTATACTTGTCTCTGACAGTATTAATCTTCTACATATAGAATGTTACGGTTTGGACCTGTTTGATATGTCGGTGATGAATGTATGGGGAAGGTAAATGTTTTGGTGTGTGTTATTTAAGAATGTCTGTCTCCAGGTGTTTCATCACGAATATATATATATATATATATATATATATATATATATATATATATATATATATATATATATATATATATATATATATATATACAAAAGTTAGTATTTTTGTGATTATTATAGTTTACCAAGCAGAGGACGTTACTGTATAATAGAAAACGGTTCCTGTTTAGCATAAGAGAAAATGGTAACATTGATATGGGAAACACAACTGGAAGTGATTCTGTACTAGAGGCAGGTGGTCCATTACGAGTCTCTGATGTTGAAGTGCAGTATTTCTCTGCATTGATACGTTAATCTCCTTTGTCACCGATGGTCAGAACGTTCATCGAAGAAGCTTTATGATATGTGAAACTGTAGTTCAAGAGGATTGTATGTATACTTTCCTCCACTTACCCCAAGTCATGTACCCTTCACCCATGTTAGTCATTAATGAAATAGTTTTTGTAGATTAGTCAGGTTGAGATTTTTAGGACTGAGATTGAATTAGAATCCCATATTTAACAGTGATCAAGTGATGAACACTTGAACTTGATGCTGGCATCTTAATGCCCATTAAGATATCGTGGCAAAGGTCAAGGTGTAGACCGAGGGAGAACTCATTCCCTTGGTGTGTGTCTGTATCGCTCATTGAATGGTTCATGATGTCTGCTAGGTAAGTCAGGGACACTGTGTCACTAGGTTAAGCCTCTGTCCGGATGGAATGTGTTGCGAGTTTCTTGTTTGGAATCCTCCGAATATATCTTTGAAATTTAAGATTTAAAACATGAAAACTTCTTGATCAAGACGGTACATTCCTTGAGCCCGATAGTACCACTTGTAGCTACATTAGTGAAGCGCTTGGATATAAGGGTCCTTAAGAGACAGGTTCTCATACCAAAGGCTGGCGATGCTGTACTCAGGGCTGCCACCATCCTGCTTCAGAAAGTAAGTGTTGACACCATGTCTTGGTCAGCATTGTTGTGGCATGATGAAGACGTGAGGCTTCCATGGTGATGGGGGAACACACGCCTCACTGCCTGCCACCCACGGGTTCTCCACGCCCTCCACCCACATCCACTTCACCTAGTTACATACTGGACCTTACCAGTGCTGCCCCAACTGCTGCTCCGCCCTGCCTCCTCACGGGTAACTTGCACGTCCTCAGGTGCCGCCCGATGGGTCGGTCTCGCTGGAGCACGACTGTACGACCCTTGAGCACGAGCTTACCACCCTTCACTAGGATGGTGCGTTTGACCTGACCCTTAAGATTCAGATTAAAGACGAGGATATTATACCTAAGGATGGTCGTCCTGTTCCTCTCAAGGGTCCTACCGCTGTTGTCAAGGGCCGCGCCCTCGTGCTCAAGACCCATTGTCAAGTCACAGGTTCCTAAGATCCCACACACGCGGACATTGCTAGCTTCTGCCATACTTGTTACGAATGACCATCGTAAAAATTGCTGTCGACTAGGTCACATGACGCGAGTAGGTAAGCTGGAGGTCACTGGTAGTTAGAGAGCAGGTCATGGGTTATACGAGGAAAGCGTGACCATATATTACTGCACATATTACACGAGATGGGTACATAGAGGTGGCATGCAGGTACAGTTACGTTAAGAGAGGAGACCCATGACGCAGTTGCAGTGTAACAACGTGTAGTAGTAAGATGTGTGTCTTGTTCCAGAGGGAGAGTTTTACACTGTTGTTCTTCATGCGTTTGTGTGTGTATATAAGAGTGAGTGTATATATATGGCTCCCAGTCTGTGTACAATGGTTAATGTGTGTGAGTGCCAGCAGGAGCGTGGGCTGGTCATGGTGAACGCTGCTGCATCTGTTAGTATGTATCGTCCCCTCTTTTGGCACTCAAGATGTAAACACACCGACGCCGCTGAAGAAATGTCGTGTTTTTATTTATTCTGTTTTTTTTCTAACCTTTTCCCAGTCAGTACACAACCCGCAGCCTGTACACCACCTCGTGTGAATTCCAGAGCCTCGCTCACGTATGCCAGAAATGTTGTTACGAGTTGGGGAAAAAAGTGGGTAACACTTGTGTTGCTGGAGAAGAAAGTGTTGCTGGAATGTAGGGAGGAATGTGGGCCGGGGGAGGTGACAGACTGGGCATAACCCACACTTGTAGAACCCGTACATACAACCTCGGGAGAAGGAGCCATTATCATCTGCCACACAACACGATCATAACTGATTATCAATCTTAAGTTCATATGAAACATCAGTAAATATTGGCGGAAATATGTTAGGTCGTCGTCATATGAAAGTCTTCAATATTTTTCCATTGTCTTGATGACCATGTGTGTTGCTGGATGATTGTGTGTGTTGCTGGATGACTGTGTGTGTTGCTGGATGATTGTGTGTGTTGCTGGATGACTGTGTGTGTTGCTGGATGACTGTGTGTGTTGCTGGATGACTGTGTGTGTTGCTGGATGACCATGCGATGAAAATCTGTACTTAAGTTGTACAATATAACCATAAACGCTCTCACTTTGCATATATGGCCATAAAGCCGTAGTTTGCTAAACGTAGGAATTGTTGAATAGCAGGTTTTTCCATCATTTGAATTATTCTATGTTATTCAAGTAAGTATCATCATCATCATCATTATTATTATTATTATTATTATTATTATTATTATTATTATCATTATTATTATTAGTATTATTATTTAATGCCAAGTTAGGGTAGTGAGTGGTATGTTGCTTGAGAGAATGACACGTACGTTATATAACAGAAAATGGAATGGTCTTTCAGGGGTAACATTAATCTTTTCCTGAAGCAGACATTAAAACAAACCTGAGCTTTAGATATCACAGGAAAACAAATATCTTACAAGTTGCTGGTCTGTGTTGCACAGCTGGCCAGGTGTGGCAAGTTTGAAGCATCTCCGACATTTTTTAATGTCTTTACCAAGAGCTGATGTATATATTTCTGTATATTTTTTCTGAGTTTATATATTTGAGTGGTTTATCTCATCGCTTGGTAGATGACTAGACGTGTACTTATTGGTATGTATTGTCTGCTAAAAGAGGCAGACTTTTCATATGTCTGTAAACGTAAAACATCACTCGGTATGATAAAACTTAACGGAAACACGTCGTAAATCATTTACAAGTTTGTAAACCTGACAAAAGTGGAGGTTCTCTTGAGGTGAGATGACGTTTTTATATTTAGATCTCTTGAGCACGATGGTACGACCCTTGAGCACGATGGTACGACCCTTGAGCACGATGGTACGACCCTTGAGCAAGACGGTACGACCCTTGAGCACGACTGTACTCCCAGTATGTAATGCCTGGGTAGTTGATATGACTTTCATAGCCCAGAACATCGTACACAAGGGTCACATCTCCGTGCTGGAGGGTCGGAGTGTCGTGTTCGCGAATCTTCCCGTCATGCTCACGTATCGTAACCCTTTGTTGAATGGTCGTATGTCCGTCCAGAAGGTCGCTCAGTCGTGCTCAAAGGGTTAACAATGCTTTTTTCTTCAGCGTTTCCCCTGAGTGTTGTTGACCAACTGTGTGTACCATGAAGCAGAAGGGATCGTGGGTTACCCACAGACAGAGCTGGTTGTTGAAGTTATAATCTTAACATTATATTAAGTTTATATTAGGTTAAGGGATGAGCAACTGATAGGTTCAATAAACCAATTACATTACGCTGTAGAAATCGGTGATGTTCGTACCATTTTCTGAGATGTAAATTACGTGTTCAGTTTAAAGTTTGAAGATTATGTGTGTAATTTTATATGCTACCGATCTATGCCTTTGTATTTAATTGTGGCTAGGTCGTGATGGAAGCAGTGTGGACTCCCCCATGAGCAGAGTGGACTGACCGGCGGCCATTGTGGGGCGCGGGCCTCCTATACAGACCCGCCTGGAGTGTTTGTTTAGGACGCCTCCTTCGGGGTATTTCCTGGGGGTTTATAGGATTAAACACGTTGGCCTGAGGGATTTAGTGGCGGCTGACGTGAGGAGGTGTGGGCTATTTCTGTTTAAGATGCTTTGCTGAGAGTAGCTTATATCCGAGGCTTGTAGCAATGCTATTAGTGGTTTCAATGGCATTATATGTGTTCAGATTGAGACACCGACCGTGTCTGATCCTACATGACAACACAGATGTCGTCTCACTTTGTTCGTACCTCAACACATCTGTATACTGACTATACAGTATGGATGCTGATGGATTCGATGCTGTGTACACTCGGGCTGGTTAAAAATGGTTACACATAAGTTAGACGTTATGGAGTACAAAGTATTTATTGTTTCACATAATACAACAGTTCCAGGTCTGGCTATAAAGTTTCTGAGCATTACTGTTGTACGGAAACCCAAATTTGAATAGAATTTAGCGAAGTATTTCTTCATGAATATTTTTAGTGTTGCAGGATGTTGATGTTCAATATGTCAACAGACCAGCTGTGTTAGATTGTTGCATTTTAGGTGTTGTCTCGAGTGTTTGGTTCCTTGAATATCTAATTGTTCAATCCCTGCCGTCTTTAAGGGTGGTGGACGGGGCTTCATGTGTTTGGTTGGCTAAGCTTAACCGAGACAAAGGTTGAGTGAGAGGCGGGGGCGGAGGGCGGCCAAGATGTGTGTTGTGTTTGATCCTCGCCTCCCGCCGCAGGACACCCGCTCACCGGAGACCAGCCGTAACGACCTCTCTGGTCGTCTTCTGCTTGACCACCACGTACCTACGTACGTGTCTGAATGGATCCTTGTAACCAGTGAAGATATATTGATGCTCACATGCTTCACCGTGGACGACCTCACAGCTTAGTGAAGAAGAAGACAAGGAGCGAAGGTGCTGTTCCTGTACTACGTGTCTGGAACTCCTCCGAACGGTATTGCATTGTCTTCTCTCAGACAAGCTGTGAATTTATTGCGCACGTCGACCCGTCGTGAGGGCGGCAGCGCCGAGCAGGATACACAGTACACAAAAGGTACAGAAACTGAGGCATAATGGTTGAATTATAGCAAGTTGTCCGACCAAGTGACTCTAGTTACTGGTTGGTAAACTTATAATTCATGAAGCTAGGCTTTGTTGTCAGTCTTTGCATGGTCTTAGGATGTTTTATGGGTCTTTGTTGTGCGTTGGATGTGCTTCATCCTGTGATGCTGGCGTAACGTCAGCCAGGATGTATGGTATTTGTGGTGTAGCCCAGACCGCTGCTCTGACTTGCCTCCTAGTCTTCTGCTCTGCATGTTCCTCGTCTGGGATCTTACGGGACCTCCTCCACATACGTCCTCCTGTGTTAGCCTGGCAGTATACATGTATCTTGACGTCCCACGCCGCTTGTATTTTCTGCGTCGCTGTCTTATATTCCTGTTCCATGTTTGTTTTGTTTTCTCCTTCACTTACTGTACTCGGTGGCTGTACCCTTGATCACCCACCATGTCATATCCTCACTCGCATTTCTTGCAGCTTCACATCTTCCTTTCTCCATTCAGCGTTCTCTTGCCTATCCTTACTTCCTCACAACAAACTAGTTACAGAACGGTGAAGTTTTTCGCCTGTTTGATATGTCTGGCGTCTCCCGCTCATGGCATTCCTCTCATCATATATTATGCCTCGACCCTCACCCCTGACCTGAGCACGACAGTAGAACGTTTGACCACGACGGTACGACCTATCACGACGGTACGACCCTTCACGACGGTACGACCCTTCACGACGGTACGACCCTTCAGTCCGACGGGCTTTAACTTCACCCGTTAGGGTCGCGTCATATGCGAGGCCATCATAACTCAAGGTGTCCGCACTGTCGTGGTCAGAGGTCGTACCTTCGTGTTCGAGGGATTAACCTGGGTTTTATAGAAGGCAGTTAGCTATGTCAGGTACTGTCCCAGGTTCATGAAAAGGAAATAAATGGCGTGATGTTATCTGCGTGGCACAGTGGACGCCTTCTCTGCCCTGACTTCTCTGTGGTCGGCTGTGTCCGAGCTGGTGGAGGGAGATGTAGGTGATGGCCTGCTGTTGGGGGTCGTTGAGGAAGTAGCCCGGCAGTGGTGGTGCTGCTGCTGCAGAACAAAAGAGGACTGAGGTGATGAAGGGACTCCATTGAGGGCGCGGTGGACGACGTGTGTACAAGGCTGGAGTTACGATGAAGCACTGCCAACATCGAGGCTAAAGTTAGGCTAGGCTCGCTGACGTAAGGTAGGCTAGGTTGTAGAAGTCGTCCTACCGTCACAACCACACTGTTGTGTACGCTGCCACGAGCCGTTCTCAGAAGGGGACTTACGTACGCACGCACACCTCCGCTTAACGCCGCGAACGACCCCGCTAACTGGTCGTATTAAGTTTAATTGTGGTAATGAATGGAAGGAGGCAGTTACTAACGTTGTTAAGATGGTGGCTGTCTGAGTCGTTGGTGGGTGTTCCGTCCCTGTGCTCCAGGGGACCACCTTACCCTGCATGGACTGGGTGTTACGTAGCGCACTGCAACAAAGTAGCACAAGATACACGGGAATGAGAGCACCTGACCTCGTTTTCTTAACACACAAGAAAAGATGATTATGATAATGATAATAATGATGACAGTGATGATGATGATGACAGTGATGATGATAGGAGCTATGATATGATAATGTTAGTAATGATGATAATAATGATAATAATAGTCATAATAATGATGATGATGATGATGATGAGGAGGAGGAGGAGGAGGAGGACTGAACCTGCAGGAATGAATGAAAGTAGTTGGTGTTGAGGGAATGAACACGAGGATGGAGGACAGGTGTACGTCTAGTATGATGGTACGTAGACCCGTGATAATGGCGGTACGACCCTTAGGTATGGTGCTGGAGGGTCGTACCAGGCCCCGTGCTGCGGGAATTGGCATAACAAGGACGTAAACAACACGTGGGGGGGGGGGGTGCTACATCACGCAATTATCCACCGAGAGATGACGTCATAAGTGGCTACGTCAACTCACGCTACTTTTTTTAATGCTACTTTTTACTCTCCCCCCCCCCCCCCACCCGCCGCCGGTCTGGTTCTTTGATGCGTTTTCTTTTTGCTGCTGTCTAGTTCCCTGTTGTTTAGTCTGTTGCCTCCTGTTGTATACTTGTATAACTGTTGTTTACTCTGCCTCTCCTGTAATCTAATGCTTTGTCTCTTTTGACTTCTGTCTCCAAGATTATCTTTAAGAACTTCTCTCCATGCTCTGGGGATGTATATAGATTGATAGATAGAGAGATAGATAGATAGATAGATAGGTATAGTCGTGAGTTGTCAGCTGTACAGACCCTAACATGTAGTGAGCATGCAACACAACACAAGCCAGGAGACAGTGTTGTGTCGTGACATCTCAGGACGTAAGACAACCATGTGGTTACAGAGTTACACGAAATGGTTACATTTGAGGCACGTTACAGAAGGAGGCTGAACATCCCATGTGTTCAGTAGTGTAGATGCAGGTAGACTGGACCAGGACCTCACACACGTACGAGTCCAGATGGAGGGGGAGGATGAGGACGACTTCCAGAGGCTGTGTTGGAGGCCCGGCCCTCAGGACTGGAGAACAGTACTGGTAGTGGTGGTGGGGGATTGGGGGGGGGGAGCCTGGTGGTCCAGGGGAAGCCAACCACACACGCCGGAAATGTCATGTAAATAACCCACGATTGTGGCCATGAAGCCCACCATGACACTGCTCATGACCACCACTGCTGCTGCTGCATCTCTCTCTCTCTCTCTCTCTCTCTCTCTCTCTCTCTCTCTCTCTCTCTCTCTCTCTCTCTCTCTCTCTCTCTCTCTCTCTCAAGTGTTGGTACGCCTATGTATATGTTTATATGTTTGTGTCTATTTCATTACTGTTTACATTTAACATGGAGAAACTTTGATGTACGCTCGTTAGGTGTGTGTGTGTGTGTGTGTGTGTGTGTGTGTTTGCACCACCGGGCTCTGCCGCCGACCTGACCTCACCCAACACCGGGTCTTCCCAAAGTATGAATGAATGCTGGCGTGCGGGACTGAGGCTTTTGAGTATTGATGCGTACGTGATGGTCTGCTGGAGGAGGTACGGTGATGGCTGGCATGGCCTGCACTTCCCTCTTCTCTCCTGCTGGAGATGTGCCTCACTAACTGCTGCATCCTTCACTGTGCCCTGCACTATGTGGATGAATGGTTGGCAGAGGGAAAGAAAGTCGTATATCACACGTGGTCCCGCTGGTCATAACACAGCTTTCACTGTAACGGGAAATGATTTAGCATCCCAGAATGTTGGACCAGGGTGGAGGAGGGAGGATATGGAGGGGAAAGATATGTAAATGGAAACGGAAGAAAAGGATAAAGTAAGGTGGTAAAGGAAGACGTGATGAAGGTGAGAGTGATGGTGGGACTCAGGGAGGTGAGGAGGTTGACATGGTCATGAGAGGGCGTCAGGGAGCAGAGATAAGGGAGAAGATAATGGAGTCAGATGATAGTTAAGGTAAAGTGTCTTGCCTCCCCAACGCTCACGATAAGCTTAACCTTCCCTGACTTACTGCTGCATTCTGGTCGACCGCCACCACTGCTGGTGTTGGTCAAGATACGTGTTGTGCGAAAGCTGCAGCTTGACATGTGCCTCCCGCGGTCCCCCAGCTTAACATTGTTTCACGATGCCAACACAGATATGCCATATTTCCTCTGAGAGTTTGTGAATATCTTGCAATTGTTTTTTTCTCCGAGTAGTGATGTTTTGTGAACACCCTCATGACGTCATGTGTGGATATACCACAGAGGCTGTGGTAGTGGTGCAGGAGGTGCGTCAGGTGTGTCTCGCACCACCTGTCTTGAGAGAGTCAGGTTGTTGGTGCCGTGTCTTGGTTCGTCTCGTGAGGGGAAGCGTTGCATTAAGCGCCAAAATAATGTGTATAGTGAGAGTGTGTGTCTGTCAGGGACAAGACACTGGCCGTCACGTGTTTGTTATATCAGTAAACATAGATGCAAGGGCACGACACAAGGACACGACACAAGGGCACGACACAAGCTGTTGCAGGAGAGTTGGTGTCTGGTTCCTCTGACGTGGACGGTCAGGTCATCTCCTGCTGTGGAGGTCTCCATGTAAGACTGGCTCTCCTGCAAATGCTATTCTCGTCCTGGTCGGGATTTCGATGGGTGGTCTGTCCCTAAGGGAACATCCGACATCGGGTGACAAGCCTCAGATGTAAGCTTGAGCCCACCATGGGTGGGTGACAAGCCTCAGATGTAAGCTTGAGCCCACCATGGGTGGGTGACAAACCTCAGATGTAAGCTTGAGTCCACCATGGGTGGGTGACAAGCCTCAGATGTAAGCTTGAGCCCACCATGGGTGGGTGACAAACCTCAGATGTAAGCTTGAGCCCACCATGGGTGGGTGACAAGCCTCAGATGTAAGCTTGAGCCCACCATGGGTGGCTGTAGGGGACCTCAGACGTCGCCAGTGTCAGGTAGAGGATCTGGCAGGGTGTCATGTGCTGTGGGTTCTGGCCACCTGTGAACCTGGCAAGCTATCGTCATGTACTGCTGGATGTCCCCTCTGAACCTCGCAAGGTTCCTCCTTGTTAGGCAAAAGCCTTGTAAAGGCAGTAAAGCCACATCATATTCATATAGCTATATCATGTCACTAGAAAATATAGTGCTTTGACTTTTCCTGCTGTAGGGTGATAGGGCGTGTCTTCCCCCGCCCTTACACACACACACACACACACACACACACACACACACACACGAGAGCAAACTGTCTCCTCTGCTATATTTAACCAGACTGTGTGTTAGCAGCCTCTGGTCCCACTGAAATTATTTCTTGCCTTTATTTACAATTTTTTTTGCCGTATGTTTCTTGTTGGTGGTGGTTGTGACATCTGGGCTGATAACAGTAGACCCTGGTGTAGGGAAGATACACGTGTCCTTGTAGTGATGATAACAGTAGACCCTGGTGGAGGGAAGATACATGTGTCCTTGTAGTGATGATAACAGTAGACCCTGGTGTAGGGAAGATACATATGTCCTTGTAGTGATGATAACAGTAGACCCTGGTGTAGGGAAGATACCCGTGTCCTTGTAGTGATGATAACAGTAGACCCTGGTGTAGGGAAGATACACGTGTCCTTGTAGTGATGATAACAGTAGACCCTGGTTTAGGGAAGATACACGTGTCCTTGTAGTGATGATAACTTGACCTTTACGAGGTTCATGTGGTACGGGCTCTTGTGTCTTGACTTGTGGCGTTTTTTACATGAGCAGCTGGACGCTTTCTTGTTATCTCCAAGTTTATGTAGGGAGAGTTACAACGTCTAGACATCCTCGGGGGGCCTGAAAATAGTTGGGTAAGTCGGTGGCGGAGGGAGATGTGTGTGTGTGTGTGTGTGAATGGTCTGGGGAGGTACGCCAGGGTGGGGTGCTGCAGGCTGGCCGTGTACAGGTATTGTGCTGTCTGTAGCGGCTTCCTGTTCCTAGCTAGAAGGTTTGGGTCTTCACGTGTGTCATATATGTGGGTGGGTGTCTCTGTGGGGGTCATATGCTACGCCATCACATGACACTGTGACATCTGGCTTGGGTTCGATCATACCTTCTGATGCATAATGATGCCATGGAATTCCCGTACCCTTGGTGGGTGTGGTGTACCGTACTGGTGTAGATGGCCTCAGTTGTGATGACCAGTAGTAGCCACAGAGACGCAGCAGCATCCTGGTGTATGTCTTCCGGTGGAGGAAGGTGTGGTGTGAGGGACCTGTGGTCTGTTTACGCTGTTTGGACGCTTCCTGTACTCCGTCTTCCGCCACTTCCGCTCCTCCATTCACCCGCTCCACCCTCACTATACCACCCGCCCAACCCTCACTCCAACACCCGCCTAACCCACACTCCACCACCTGTGTGTGTGTGTGTGTGTGTGTGTGGCAACATAACGAATGATACTGTAGATGTTTCATTAGGAATATGATGATTATTGATTTGGAATTCAAGTTCTGTGTACAATAATTGTGTCAGAATTTTCTGCGAGGGTGTGGATGATAGTGAAGTGGATAGAGATGAGTGTGTGGTGAAAATTGTGACTGAGAGCGGAGATGTGGCGCTGTGGTGTGTGGTTACGCTACTGTGGTGGTCAGGAGGAGGACACAGCCCGCTAGGTGGGAAACTAGGGATTAAGGAAAGCGAGGCGTGGGAAGAGGGAGAGGTGGAAAATGAGACAAAAGAGAAACGATAAGAGAGACAAAACGAGAAACGTAACACTGGAGGAGAGGAGGAAGGGAGGCAGACCATGTTGGCCGGCACCAGCCCGCTCATGATGGTCAGGCGTCAGGAGAAGGAGGTGCTGGTCCTCAACCCTGGACGTCTGGAGTACCTCCTCGACACCCGGCGCGGCGTCTGGATCCTGTTGTTGACACGGTTGGCCACGTCCGCCTCGCGTAGGTCGCGGCTGCTGCTGGCCGACCATGTTGTGGCGACCGAACCCTTCTCCCTGACACGTACGTCATTTGCATAGAGGAAGTCGTGTGTTCAGCTGTGGTGGTCCGACACCATGACAGACGGCTTGTGTGTGGATGTAATGATCTCATTTGTTGTGTTATCTGTTCCTGTGGTAATGGAAGATTTAAATTTTTTGATATTTTCCCACATCCTCAGACTGAGCTGTACCTTCTTTAGGCTGAGGGTAGTGTTAACGGTTAAGTAAAGAGGAAGAGAGACGAAGGTTTCCTTTTTTCTTATGTTTGTATTTTCGTTCTTCCGGCCTCATTATATTTCCCATGAGACTCCTAAACCACCACCCTTCGAAACTGGCGGCTGTGGGCTAATTTAGCTTCTGTGTATGGCCCTGTGTTCGGCTGCCACTTGGGTAAATCGTTCAGCAGTCTTGTCACCGGCAGGGAACCTTGCCCCAGAGGGGTAGACTGTCTTCACTAAACATGAGGAAGCCAGCCTCCCCGCCTTCCTCAGGCCTGGCGCCTGCCATGGTGGAGGGAGACAGAGGACGAGTGAGGGGACAGAACGAGGAGGAGATACGTACACACTGGACAGTACGTAGCTTCGTTAGCTTTGGACAGCACGTACGCACGTTAGTTAATTTCCTTCCTAACCTACCAACCAACATGGTTAAACACACGTCCTCAGTCTACATGTACCCAGTACAACATCCACACTCCTATGTAAATCCTTCATCTTAAGTCTGTATGATTATCATCATCCGTTTCTCTTCTGTACCTTCCCCTTTCCCACTCCTTCCTCTCTCCCTCGTGATCACCCACTAAGACAATAAAAAGATGGACGGGATGGAGACAACAGATACACAAAGGCGGATGGGAAGATTTGTAGAGTAGTCTACGTTTACGGTTCTGGTGTAAACAGCTGAACGGACCTGCGTTGGATTAGCTTTTGGATGATGTCAATGGCCTGCCGCACATCTTGACGTGGGCAACCATTTGTCGGTGTCTGTCTCCGGACGGTGAAGAAGGAAGATTAACTGTAAACGCGAGAGTTGAGGGTCGGGGAAGTGCATGGTGTCACTATGTTTGACGTGGACGTGTCAGGTACGTAACTGTAAGTAGGGAAAGATGTCAGTGTTGTCTTAGGGACAGAGACTTCACAGACCCGCACCACCAGACTGGGAGTTGTTGTTGACCTCTTACTTTACCTTGTTTACCCTGTGCTACAGGTTGGAGGATGTGAGCGAGCTGGTCAGTTAGTGGTGGCTGGGCTGCATGTATCTCTTTCTCGAGAGAGAACCTTTCCTTTACCTCGCGTTTTCTTTGGTAGAGACAAGCACAGGATCGCGTCCCTCCTCATTCCGTGGTGGCCTCCGGGGCACTGCTCGTCCAGGTCCCCGGGTTGGACACACCCTCACATGCTCCCACTTCAGATCATGTTCACTCGTTGACTTGCGGAAGATAATTTAGATTTCCTTAACTTGAAAACTGTCAGTCGTTCATATCCTTATCATTTGTTTATATACTTATTTACATTATTGTTACTCATACTTCTTGGCTTCATCTATGTTTGTGATCCACCAGACTATTTACACCCGCCGCATGAAGCACACATCTGGGAATCATGTTGCTGTTTCTACTGAATTCGTCCAATGATGTGAACAGAAGTAATGACTGAGGGAAGCGGAAGGGAAACAGAAAGACACTGGATGAAGGATGTGTCAGGGGTAGAGTTTGGATGTGTGTGTGTGTGTGTGTGTGTGTGTGTGTGTGTGTGTTCGTGTGCCTCGTAGTGGTGAGTGTGTGCGTGGGTGAGCGTGAGGGAGAGAGACTCGTGGTGATCCTGAGCGGCAGAAGACATTAATGATAGTATAAGACGCGACCAACAACACCCCGCACACTCTACTATAACCGGCCGTTGTTCTCCATCCTGCCTCCCTCCTCCGTCTCTTCCTCCTGAGCGTGACGCGGGTCTGTGCGGGTCAGCAGGAAGGCCTGAGGGAGGCCCAAGCTGGAGTTAGTGTGGCGGTGTTGCAGCAGCGAGGTCGTGACCGTGAGGGGATGGGCGCTAGACATGTCAAACGCTAACAAGATGCCTAGTGTGTGTGGCCGTCTTCCGCACCGCCAGAGGTCACGCTCCCCTCTCCCTCACCAAGGTCACGGGGTCACTCATTTATTTACTCATTAGTGAAGGTAAATATGGTTGTGTGGAGGAACAGTTAGTGGCAGAAGGTCAAGAATCAACATCTTCCTTCACATGTTAATCATGTTCTTCCTGGCTCACATTATCATTATAGAACCCTCCTCAGTGTGGCTGTAGCCCGCTACCTGTGGTTAGCAGATGGTTGTAAAGCTTCAGTTGTCTGTATCATGTGCCATCCTCCTTTCCTGCCACCTTCCTGAAGTTCACGTCCTCTTCACAGTCCATGTATTTAGGTGGATGATTTATGGAGTCCAACCAAATTTCGTGGCTTCATTTGTTCCCTCTCTTTCCTCACCTTTATATTGAAGTTGATGGGATGGTAGAGGTTGGTTCACACGGCGGCGTCCAGCCTGTGGCTACTTCCTGGTACACATTACTGAAGGTGTCAACAAGTTAGACGTATTTGCTTTCATGAAGAGACTATCTGTATGTGAGGCGGTGTATGGAAGGCTGTCGTGTTCAGCTGTCATGATCACCCACTACAACCCTGCAGGCAGGTCAGGAACAAACCTCACCACAAGTATGGGGGATCTTGTGTATCTCTGGGTCATGGAGGCCGCTAGTTAGGCACCAGGTAAGCCCAGCCTATGCTCGGTCAGCGATCCGTCAGCCGGGAGATGACGCCCTGGTTACCGGCACACATCAGGTCAGTGGTCGTCTACCTCGTGCAAGACTGTGATATACCTGGTTAAGGTCATGGTTATCTGGGACACAGATATAATGGGAAGGTATTTGTAATTCCAGCATTGCTTATGTAGCTCATATCATCTCGTTTAGATGCTGATAAATGATTTACTTGTCTGTAAAGAGTAAGTGTTGGAGGGTAAGATGTGTGAGCATATGAGGAAGGCATGACTCCATCACTGAGGCATCAGGACTGAGCCTTAGTGTTGGCAGAATCTGTGGGTTTGTTTATGTTAGATACACGAGCGGCGCGTGGAGGCTTGCCCCGGCTTGCGTCCCCCAGCCTCCGTGGCGTTATAACGCAAGATTATAAATACACAGTGACGGGGGATGTCCAGGAGAGGCATGACCAGTAGTTGTCCGTCTCATTACGTGGTTCTCACATGTTTGGTGCGTTTCGTTGTCCCAGAAGCAAGAGATGAGTCAGGTCACCACCGGGTGCTTGAGACCTGTAAGATGCGGGTGATTTATGACCTGTGATCGGTTAAGGATGTTTGGGCTGCAACCAGAGACTTCGGACTGGTCGTTTAAGCTCAGGAACAAGAGTGCTGAGTGGACTTGTCAACACGCTGCTCTTCTGAATACACTCAGGATCATCGTTGCTTTCTTCCTTGATGTTTGGCTTTAAAGGTTTTGATTATGTTCTGAAACTATCGTTGTCTAGTGAGAGTATTGATGTGCTCTCTGACTACACCTGGCGGGGAACTATTGGTACTGAGTCAGGAAATTCGGTCTTGTGTTCCATGTTACACAGTATGATAGCTTTTTGTAGGTTAGGTGAAGTAAGACATTCGTTCATTAAATGGCTCTTCAGAACGTCCAGCCGATCCCAGAACGTTCAGCTCGTCTCCGACGTCTTCAGACTTCACAGATGGTAATATTATCATTGTAACACAAAGAACAATTCTTCTCGGATTTCTTAAGCAGGAGTGTACGACCCGTGTGTGTGTGTGTGTGTGTGTGTGTGTGTATGTGTGTGTATGTGTGTGTGTGTGTGTGTGTGTGTGTGTGTGTGTGTGTGTGTGTGTGTATGTGTGTGTGTGTGTGTGTGTGTGTGTGTGTGTGTGTGTGTGTGGTGCACTTGTCAGTGACCCGAGTGTTATTGGTTTGATCACAGACCCGTCCATCATCGCCAGGGTAGTGACCATGCAGACCGTATCTCCTGTCATGAGTAACTTGAGGATGACAGTTGTCAAGTCATGGATGACATTTCCTCAGAAAAGCAGATGTTACTTCTGTACGAGGAGGGAGGTTTACACCCGTGGGTGCCTATCGCTTGACCCTCCTCCACCATCGTACAACCTCTGAGGCAATGTGTGTGGTGTCCAGTGTTACCATGTCATCATTAAGTTCACTCCAGTCATCCACTAATCTTATACTATCATATTACCTCTTTATATCCTTACTAACAAGTTTACTCATTAATACTTGCTATGTCTTGTGGTTCTCCTGTCCCTATGTCTCTCGAAGAACTGTCCACTACCGACACCATGAAGTACATAAGAAAACGTAGACGTTGCGATCAGGTCGCCCTTCACTCTTGTCTCTTCCGTGTGTGTGTGTGTGTGTGTGTGTGTGTGTGTGTGTGTTCATGATAGCCTCACCACCACCAGTTGTGGTGGTGATGAGGCTCTTCTGCCGGAGACGAGGCACATGTTACCGCCACCATCTGCAGTGACACCACCCCCATCCCCCGGTCCCATCACACACCCACCCTCACCCCTCACTTCCATTGCTGTCTCTCACCTCCACACTCACTACCTCCTCATCCATCAACCCCTCGAGCACAGCAGTACGATCCAGGGGCTTCATGGGATAGCGTTTGGTCTGACGCTCAGGGATTGTACTCTCGTACTTTTAATGGTAGTACCGTCGTACTCAAGGGTCGTACCGTCGTGCTCAAGGATCGTACCGTCATGCTCAAGGATCGTACCGTCGTACTCAAGGATCGTACCGTCGTGCTCAAGGATCGTACCGTCATGCTCAAGGATCGTACCGTCGTACTCAAGGATCGTACCGTCATGCTCAAGGATCGTTCTTTCATGCTGAAAGGATCAAGTATATCTTTACTGGATTTCGGTTTTAGATTATGATATCTTGTTTTCTCTTAAGATAATGTCGTAGTCTCTTGCTGTAGTTGAGTGACTTGTATTTACCCTGTTATTCCTTGGTGGTGGAAAAGACGAATCCTGGGGTGCAGGAATGAGGTTGGTTGGTCCAGTCACGCATGCTGGGGTGGAGTGAGGTTGGTTGGTCCAGTCACGTATCTTGGGGTGGAAGTGTGAGGTTGGTTGGTCTAGTCACGTATCCTGGGGTGGAGGAGTGAGGTTGGTTGGTCTAGTCACTCATGCTGGGGTGGAGGAGTGAGGTTGGTTGGTCTAGTCACGTATCCTGGGGTGGAGGAGTGAGGTTGGTTGGTCTAGTCACGTATCCTGGGGTGGAGGAGTGAGGTTGGTTGGTCTAGTCACGTATCCTGGGGTGGAGGAGTGAGGTTGGTTGGTCTAGTCACGTATCCTGGGGTGGAGGAGTGAGGTTGGTTGGTCTAGTCACGTATCCTGGGGTGGAGGAGTGAGGTTGGTTGGTCTAGTCACGTATCCTGGGGTGGAGGAGTGAGGTTGGTTGGTCTAGTCACGTATCCTGGGGTGGAGGAGTGAGGTTGGTTGGTCTAGTCACGTATCCTGGGGTGGAGGAGTGAGGTTGGTTGGTCTAGTCACGTATCCTGGGGTGGAGAAGTGAGGTTGGTTGGTCTAGTCACGTATCCTGGGGTGGAGGAGTGAGGTTGGTTGGTCTAGTCACGTATCCTGGGGTGGAGGAGTGAGGTTGGTTGGTCTAGTCACGTATCCTGGGGTGGAGGAGTGAGGTTGGTTGGTCTAGTCACGTATCCTGGGGTGGAGAAGTGAGGTTGGTTGGTCTAGTCACGTATCCTGGGGTGGAGGAGTGAGGTTGGTTGGTCTAGTCACGTATCCTGGGGTGGAGGAGTGAGGTTGGTTGGTCTAGTCACGTATCCTGGGGTGGAGGAGTGAGGTTGGTTGGTCTAGTCACGTATCCTGGGGTGGAGGAGTGAGGTTGGTTGGTCTAGTCACGTATCCTGGGGTGGAGGAGTGAGGTTGGTTGGTCTAGTCACGTATCCTGGGGTGGAGGAGTGAGGTTGGTTGGTCTAGTCACGTATCCTGGGGTGGAGGAGTGAGGTTGGTTGGTCTAGTCACGTATCCTGGGGTGGAGGAGTGAGGTTGGTTGGTCTAGTCACGTATCCTGGGGTGGAGGAGTGAGGTTGGTTGGTCTAGTCACGTATCCTGGGGTGGAGGAGTGAGGTTGGTTGGTCCAGTAGTGTTATTCTGTCTGGTCGGCTCGTCAGGTTCCCCACAACGCCAGTGCCTCATGTCGCTTGCCTGCTTGTGTCCGCCTTTGTATGTCTGCACCTCATGGTACATGCTTCCGTTTATGCATCCGGCTGCATATATATATATATATATATATATATATATATATATATATATATATATATATATATATATATATATATATATATATATATATATATAAAGAGAAAGGAAATACATATTTAGATATTTTTTCTTCAATAGGTTCAAGCGTTTTGAGTGTTTCAAATACAATGTTTGATGTAAATTTGAGGACATACATAGCACCAGCAGCGGGTCTGATCCTGCCTTACACATCCTCACCAACTCCCACCATAACACAGGATCGCCAGTGTGCTGGTGCACGTCACTCATGCAGAGTTGACCCCAGTGTTAGAGGGAGGATCTCAGGTGAGGAGGTTCGCTGTTCCTGGTGGTGGAAAGATACAGTTGTGATGTTAACGTTCCTCAGGTCTGGCTCCATGCCTCTCTCTTGACCCTTCTGTTTGACTCTTCCTCTTTCATCAGTATTTCTTCTTGAGTATTCCTCTCTCTCTCCCTCTGACACTCTCTCCTGCTACTCGCTCTTCTTCCCTCCCTTTACCCCTTCCTTCCGTCTCTCCCTCTGACCAGGAGTCAGTGATCATACACGCTAGTGTTCAGGCTCATTCACTCGCCCATGATGGAGTGACAACCGTTCATATTTATCTCATTTCCCATAACCTCTGTGTGCTGGACCCAGGGCACAGTGAACCCAGAGAGGAAAGGCTTGACGGGGGATGGAGAGAGTCAGGAATGATGACACACACACACACACACACACACACACACACACACACACACATCACTGGATCAGTTGTATAGCAGATGACCATCTGTCTCTCAGCTCCGTCGTGTGTGTGTGTGAGTGTTACGTGCTGGGTCGCTCTCCCACAGAAAGCTAACTCCAGCACGAATACTTCGTTGTAGCCTCCTTCCTGGTGACATGCCACCATACATACATATATATATATATATATATATATATATATATATATATATATATATATATATATATATATATACATATATATATATATATATATAATGTCGTGGTGAGTGGCTGATGGGCGAGGTAATTCCTAGGCTGCGATGTCAACAGTTCCTGCTGGGCAGTTGGTTGTAGAGGGTGGTTGTGTGTGTGTGTGTGTGTGTGTGTGTGAGGGGCGTCCCCCGCCCCTCTCTCCCGGAAGGGCGCCGTGAGGCTCTTCCTGTTTCTCATGTTTTTTTTTTACTCGTGATTTTAATCATGATTCCTCAAGGGATCCCGAGCGTAAGTTGTGGGTTGTAATTTAATTACCAGAAGTTTAGTTATTGTTTGTAACGATCCGTTGTTGACTTCACACGTGTCTTACTGCAGTAACGTTGTTGTGTTCACACGTGTCTTACTGCAGTAACGTTTTAAGGACGACCCTTGACTCTGATAATGACATGACTTCTCATCCTCTTAAGGGCAAGGTCATAGGTCAAGCCTTCAGAATACTTAAGGGTCATACTGTCGTGCTCAAGGGATTAAATTTTCTCACTTTCATTTCATTACTTCAGCACATACCACATTCTCGTCTGGTGGTCATCTCATTCCTAGGTCCTCACCTGTAAACGTTGCGAAGGTCATCGCTGGTAACGCCATACGTTGCGAAGGTCATCGCTGGTAACGTCAGACGGTCGACCCTCAGGAGGGGAAGGGTGTGTACGTTGCCCTTCGTGGTAGTGAGGTGGAGCAACGCATTGCAGATGGTGACGCAAGGCCCACACTCCGACCTGCCGGCAACACTTGTGAAAGGCGGCCTTAGCCTGGGGTTCCTCCCCCCTGTGCTCCAGTGTGGATGACGGAATGCGTCGTATCTGCTGTAGGTTGAGATGGGTATTACGCAGGAAGACGCAGTGAAAACGCATGGGGGGGGGGGGGACGCAGGATTTTTTTTTTCCCTTATGCATTCATGCGTCGTCTGGTGTATGTTGTTTGCGGATATACGATGTTTTTAACTCAGTTAAACCTCGTGAGCACGACGGTACGATCCTTGAACACGACCATACGATCAGTGCGTATGATAGCCTGACTTTAGCGTATTTTGCCCGCAACGGTCAGGTCAAAGGTCAGACTCTGATATCCAAGGGTCGAACCGCTGTCTTCAGAGGTCAACACCCTTGTCCTCAAGGGTCGTACCGTTGTGCTTAATGGTCGCACCGTCGTGTTCAAGGGTCGTACCTTCGTGCTCAAGGGTCGTACCGTCGTGCTTGAGTGTGAGCAGTGTTGCACAGTGTAGTTGGTCAGGGTACGCAACTCTCTGCCACTACGTCCGTGTAGTATGATGATCCATGGCGGCCAATCCCAAACTCCAGGGAAATGTTTATATTTATCGCATGTTGTGACGTCATGCCCCAGTTGGTTTGGGTGCGCATTCGTTGTGCGCAGCTCACTCTGGTGTTCACAGGCATCACATCCGCCCTCCGGAACTCCTCTGTCATGCATTCCATAGTTACGATACGTAACTGGGTTCCTCTTACATACTGACGTAGTTTGCAATTCTTTTTTCTTTTTATCTTTTTTGATAAAGTAAGAATGTGATTTAAAGATCATATCGTGTGTACATGATTTGTGCATCTATCTGTATACGATAGATCTTGTAGAATGCATGGCTGGGGGACTGAATTATTTTCCCTGGATCACCGCCACCATCCAGCCCCCAGCAGGAGCTGCTGAGGGTAGCAGGTGGAGGTGAGAACCTCGCCAGCATTGCCTTCGTGTCTCGTCTGTACACGGAAGGTTTGTCTTGTATCTCTGGAGCGATCAGCTCGCCACACAGCCAGCTAATTTAATTGACCGTACGACGTAGATGCTCGGACGAGTGTCGTAGTGACCTGCAGACGACTCAAGGAAGCCTGTGAGTGCCTGGCCCACCCGCTGGAGTGCCTGGCCCACCAGCGGGAGTGCCTGGCCCACCAGCGGGAGTGCCTGGCCCACCAGCGTGAGTGACTGGCCCACCAGCGGGAGTGCCTGGCCCACCAGCATGAGTGCCTGGCCCACCGGCGGGAGTGTAGAAACCTCAGGAAATATTATGATTTTCATTACTTCCTGGGTAGTGTACCGGCCCAGCCCACCTGCACGGTGTGAGGCAGGGGAACTTCCACCTTCATTATATAACCATTTACCAGAGAAGGTGAGGCTTATACGGGGCTACGGGGTTAGAGAGAAGTCTCCTCCCTTAAGATCAGCGGATGATATCCTTACCATGGGATATCCTTCTCATGTCTAATACATTTCATGGACGAAGCATATCATGTGGTGTTGGGCCGAGTGTACATATGTACGTTTGTCATGAACATTGTGCTCACCAGGTCTGTGTGTGATGGTCTGTGATGGGTGAGGTACCTCCCTCGTGGTCCTCAGCTGGGGTTGGTAGGTGGACCTTGATCGCTACACCGTGTGAACGCGAGGACCCACCCACACTCCACCGTGTGTTGATATACCGTATCATGTGAGGATAACCCTCATCTGTGGTCCAGGATGAACCCGTGTCTTGCATGCCTCACGCTACACATATGTTGGCTGATGTATACATTCCAAACACTAGTGTTTCGTTTGTCTTTACTTTGGTGATCCTCTCTAACTTAGCTCTGGTTTGGTCAGTATACAGACGTGTGGCATCTAGCTTGTCTTAGTTCACATGTGTACGCGAGTGTGTGGGGCATGATAATGGTGTAGCATCAGCGGTCGTGTCTTATGGTCGAGTTCCTAAAGAATGTGTACCGCATCATGTGAATAAAAGGCTCCATTATCCTGCTGTGCGAGGTTTACCAGTACCTTCCACACCAAGATCTGGGATGGCGTGGTGCTGGCGCACTACCGGACTCTCTCTGGCAGGAGTTCACAAGTAAACAGTATTTCGACAATTTCTCTGTGTTGTACAGAACGGTTCTGATCGTGGACACTGACAACTGTAATCATTTGTAGAGTTTTCTTTTTTTTAATCATCGTGAGGCTAAGCGTAGTGTTCAGCTCCTGACCTGTGTATGAGGTCGACCTCAACACGTCGTTCATCTGTCATTACCGGTGTTCGACGTCCCTTCCTCACTTCCTTCCACTTGCCAGCCACCTCTCCCACGGTCGCCGAGCTTCCCTAGGGGTAGTTATTGCTCTCCCCATTGCCACACACACCCTCTCTCTCTCTCTCTCTCTCTCTCTCTCTCTCTCTCTCCCTCTCTCTCTCTCTCTCTCTCTCTCTCTCTCTCTCTCTCTCGGCTTCCCGTCTACCGAGCCAATAGTGTTGTGGGTGCCCCGCTGTGGTGAGGAGGTGCTGTGGTGTCCTGCTGTGGTTGTGATGGTGTTACAGGTGTCTTAATTGTTGTGAGGAGGTGCTGTGGGTACTGCTGCTGCTGTTGTAAGGTGTTGTGAGTACCCCACTGGGCTGATGCTGTGCTCTGATGACGTGTTGTTGTGTGTACCACTGTGGTTGTGAGGGTATTGTGGCTGCACCACTGTGGGAAGGAGTTATGGATGCTATGCTGTGGCTGTCATGGTGTTGTAGGTGCCCCTCTGTGGTGAGGTGTTGTGGGTGTGGTTGTGGGAGTTTTGTGTTGTGTGTAGTGTTAGTATGGTGTTACTTTTGCCTTCCTCCTTTTGTTATTACGTAGTAGTGAGCGCGATGTCGGTGGTACAGGATCGTACCGTCGTCCTCAAGGATCATACCGTCGTCCTCAAGGATCGTACCGTCGTCCTCAAGGATCGTACCGTCGTCCTCAAGGGTCGTACCGTCATCCTCAAGGATCGTACCGTCGTCATCAAGGATCGTACTGTCGTCCTCAAGGGTCGTACCGTCGTCCTCAAGGGCCGTACCGTCGTCCTCAAGGATCGTACCGTCGTCCTCAAGGGTCGTACCGTCGTCCTCAAGGATCGTACCGTCGTCCTCAAGGGTCGTACCGTCGTCTTCAAGGATCGTACCGTCGTCCTCAAGGATCGTACCGTCGTCCTCAAGGATCGTACCGTCGTCCTCAAGGTTCGTACTGTCGTCCTCAAGGTTCGTACTGTCTCCCTCAAGGTTCGTACTGTCGTCCTCAAGGTTCGTACCGTCGTGTTCAAGGATCATACCGTCGTCCTCAAGGATCGTACCGTCGTCCTCAAGGATCGTACCGTCGTCCTCAAGGATCGTACCGTCGTCCTCAAGGGTCGTACCGTCGTCCTCAAGGATCGTACCGTCGTCCTCAAGGGTCGTACCGTCGTCTTCAAGGATCGTACCGTCGTCCTCAAGGATCGTACCGTCGTCCTCAAGGATCGTACCGTCGTCCTCAAGGATCGTACCGTCGTCCTCAAGGATCGTACTGTCGTCCTCAAGGTTCGTACTGTCGTCCTCAAGGTTCGTACTGTCGTCCTCAAGGTTCGTACTGTCTCCCTCAAGGTTCTTAACGTCGCCCTCGAGAGGTTAAAGTATGTGTGTAAAGCTTGTGTTGGGCCTTAATTAGAGGGAACAGTGCAGCCGGGCTGGAGGAGCTAGCCAGACTCTCGCTACTTCAACAGTACCACCCTCCTCTCTCTCTCTCTCTCTCTCTCTCTCTCTCTCTCTCTCTCTCTCTCTCTCTCTCTCTCTCTCTCTCTCAGATATAAAGCAAGGGGTCTCGCACAGCAGATGGTGAGCGCATTTAGTGAACTACCAAGGTTACCAGGTTACGTGAATGGAACCATTTTACAGATGCGTTCAAAACTTAAGATTTAGTTGAAGACAGTTCCAGATGACGCCAGAATTGGTCGCTTTACGTGATGTGTATTATAACGAGTGAAACAATAATATTCATGCCTGCGGTGAGCACTACGCGCTAGTGCTGCCTCTTAGCAAATTGTTCGTCTTAGGTAGTCAGTAGGGAGGGAGGTAGTAGTAGGGAGATAGGTAGACTGTTATCATGATCTTCAGTTTTATCTTTCCTTCGTACATCCCATTTTCTTTCAGTTTCTTCTTCCTCTCTTGCTTCTTGTGACATCGTCGTCAAACTCTTCCGCTAACACCTCTTCTCTTGCCTTCTCTGGTGCTTCCTCCTCCTCCTCCTTCTCCGCCGCCGCCGCCTGCTGCGTCTGCCCCAGCATAACAAGGAGGGGCCTGTGGTCTGCTGGGGCCTCCTGCAGCTCTCCCCTCCCCCCCCTCACATGCTCCCTTCCTGGCCTCCTAATTCTGGTCCCCAGGACACACCACATGTTTCTGGTCCCCAGGACACACCACATGTTTCTGGTCCCCAGGACACGCCACATGTTTCTGGTCCCCCAGGACACGCCACATTATTTTTTATTGGGATGGTTAGGTAAGAGCTGTTATGAGTGAGGGAGTGTCGTGTGTATGGGAGGGTAGGTGAGGAGGGAGTGTCGTGTGTATGGGAGGGTAGGTGAGGAGAGAGTGTCGTGTGTATGGGAGGGTAGGTGAGGAGGGAGTGGTGACGCGTTTGTGGTTAGAGAGGTCAAAGGTAAAGAGATTTAAGGTTAAGGAGGTTGAAGGTCAGTGATGAGTGGGGCTTCGGAAGCGGTTAACTTGGGTGACTTATCTTGAACCGTGTGTCTGTCTCTCAGCCCACACCCAACGCAGGTGTTCATCCTCCCCTCGGGACTTAGGCTGGTGTGTATTTGTGTGTTTGTGTTTACATACACATAGAAGACATGCCAAATGTGCACACAATGTTAAGAGACGGCGCAACACGCGTGTAAAACCCTCTCCCCACAACACACAACTAGTGATCACACTCACACACACACACACACACACACACACACACACACACACACACACACACACACACACACACACACACACACACACACACACACTTCCTTGTCTGTGTATGTTTCGTATGTAAACATATCCTCAATTCTTGTATAAACACTAAGTTTGATTTCTGTGGTTGCAGGTATGGAGTGCATGAGGCAGGTCTTTGTCAAGCAGCTTGAGTGTAACATATCAACAGGTCTTCAGGAACAGCTGGCCAGACTGCTGTAAGTGCAACATATTCTGGATTTATGGTCGTTAAGTTGTTGTCTTTCATGCCTCCAGTGTACGACCCTTGAGCACGACGGTACGACTCCTGGGTACGATGGGCTACCCATTGACCTGACCCTTAAGGATCAGGTCTGAACGCTCAGGGGTCGTGACCTCGTGCTTGTGGAGTTAAAGTGCAAATCAGAAATCATGTTTCTTACTCGTGCAGACCTTGACCTACCTGGATCTCAGGTGCTTAACCCAGTCATGTTGGCTAGCAAGTGACAAGGTAAAAGTTGTAAGTCAGGAGAAGTTTTATGTGTTTGGTATGTTGTTGAAGAGTGTCTGTATGCTTTACCTGTGAGAAGATAACAGTGATGCAAAGGAATCCTTGTAGATTAACGGTTATATTGTGTAACTATGTAATTACCCGTTTGTACTGTACGAGAAGAGACTTTGACACTCGTAGGGCCTCATCTCTTGACTATTTTACAACCATATAACGTTTTCATCGTCTGTATGCTGTCGGAGCCAGATTTCCATCACATTTCTTAGTCTTTACATTTACTGCTCTTATCGTACAAAAGTATTTGTATTGACATCTTTTCCTGTATGTTTCTTGGTTTGTTTAATCTTATAACCTTTGCTTACTGTGATTAAGTCAACCCATACTCTTCTCTCTTCCATGATGGGGGGGGGGTAACTTACGGCTTGTGACCTGTCATTGTAACTCAGGTTTCTTACTTTTGATGCCATCATCTTTATTGTCCTCCTTTACACCTTCTCTTTTAGTTGTTTGTGATTCTGAGTTGCAGCAATTTGTGGGGGACGAAACTTTGAGAATTATATTACAGTATTTACCAGCGTCCAGCCTTGGTATCTGCTGGACGTTTTCACATCCGAGTGGTTGAATACGATCTTGTGTGTGTATGTGTGTGTGTGTGTGTGTGTGTGTGTGTGTGTGTGTGTGTGTGTGTGTGTAGATTTGCGGTGGGCGTGGTTGACTGTAGCATAGGCATCATGATTGGAAATCTGGTCGTAGTTTACAGGACTTGGGTGATGGTGAGTAGAACCCCGGGCTGGTGAGGTCTGGAGTCTTTGGTTCAGGAAGAGGTCAGGTAGCCAGGGCGCGGGTGTGAACACCACCAGGGCGCGGATGTGAACACCACCAGGGCGCGGGTGTGAACACCACCAGGGCGCGGATGTGAACACCACCAGGGCGCGGGTGTGAACACCACCAGGGCGCGGGTGTCAACACTACCAGGACACACAGAGACATGGGTATAGACAGGACAGAGACTTATAAGTAAAGCAAGGACCAGATTGTGGAGTAAAATAATGGTAAGGTAGATATATAGATAGTGAGGGAAGCTTAGAAGTAGATAGAGATGAATAACTATTGTAGGAATTGATGGAGATGGTGATGTGGGAGAGGGAGCACACACACACACACAGTATTGAGGGAGGGCATGGTGGTGTGGGGGCGTGCATGAGGTGCGGTGGGAACGTCGTCGCCAGGGGCGGGTGACCTCACCGTGCCGGACAGCTGCCCCTGCCCGGCCCTACAGCCTCCTCCCCCCCAGGTGCTCCCTGTAGCCAGAGTCTAAGCCTCACACGAGATAAACATTTGGAGTCGTTTTGTTTATCCATCAAGCAAATGCACCGGGCCGTAGCCTGGTGAGGGTCTCTGTTATTAGGATCGTTCATCCCAATTCTTGGCGTAACATGAGCCATCCCGCTCCTCCTTCTCCTTCTGCTCCTCCGTCACTGGGCTGGGTAATGTGAGCCTCCCTGGCCCTGAGGAGGAAGGAGCCACAGGTGGCGGTTCATGTATTATTACAATAATAATACCGAGGGATTGTTGACGGTGGCAGGGTAGAGGAAGCAGAACTGAGTCCGGTGGTGTCGCCTTGCATGATGGTTAGGCAAACATGTTGGTCGCAGAACACTAGCAGTTAGGGGGAACTACAATGTAAAAGGAGTGCCTTAAACATAACACTTGATCCCTGATTGTGTTCCCGCTGAAGAATCCAGGGTGTGGGTGTTGTTGTCCTTAGGTGTGTTATATGTTGCTAGAGATGTAGTTGAGCTATCCCAGCACTCACGCGACTCCTCGTCACATAAATGTTGTAGACTCTGATTCTTGGTTGTTGTAGGAGGGAGGGAGGGTGAATGAGTGACCCTAGATAGAAGGGAAAAGCTGGAAGATAAACACACAAGAAGATGGACAGGTCTAAATAATACGAGACGATCTGGGGCACAGGAGAAAGTCAACCCGTCAGATGTGAGGACGAATTCTCCCTGAGACGGACGCGCGGACAAAGAGGCGAGCTCCACATGTCGTCACTACTCAACATTAGCGTCACACGAGACACCATCAGCGTCCCCAGTCGGGTGGTACAGGAGGGGAAAGTGAGAGACGCTGGAGGACGTAAAATCCTCTAACATCTTACCTGTCAACGCCTGCGAAGAAAACGGGACCCATGTAAACAAACGGTGCGGGTTCTGACGAGTCTTGGGTAACAGAGACCCTGTGTGACCTGACCTCGGTAATCCTTTTCCGCTACCGTTCATGGAATGAACTTGGGACGCACGATACACCAGCTGGTGATACCAGCATCAAATCATCAATTGGGTAACGCTGGGCTGCATGTGTGGCGCGAGCCGTATGATCTTCGTCCCAGCGAGACCACTGGGATCGTTATGAAACACCAGGTGAGCCACCCGTGTGCTCTGAAGGTGGACCACTACACTAGTGGATCACGGGTGGTTTGCTGCGAGCATGACCGCACGCACGCACGCCCCCATGTCAATAATGGCCCTAATTCTTAAGGTCGGTCAGGTGGAAGGCCATAAGGGTTGTACCATCTTGCTCAAGGGCCCCACCGTCGCGTGAAGCGGTGAAGCGTCATCAGGTCAGTAAAGGACACTTCTGAAGTGTTTCCAGAGTGAAGAAAGTCTGACCACGATCACAGTTTGTGGAATATTTTCATTTTCACAAACATTCTTTCTGTCCTCATCTGTATATTGTTTATCAGGCAGGTATACGTGTTTATGACCTGCCCAAGATTGTGGACAGACTTATGGAGGACGATTAATCATTTCTGTCCTTAAATCCGTAGGTAAGATTTTGATTAAAAGTTTCCGGTGGCATCAGTTGTACCGGATTATCACGATACAAATGAAGATCTTTTTTCTATGTCTCGGTCATCTGTCCTGGACGCCGCTTTCTCGCTCATGCGGTAAATAACAAACATGTATGAAAGGGTGTATATATATATATATATATATATATATATATATATATATATATATATATATATATATTTATATATTTATATATATATAACCATGCATTTGACAGTCATGCTCAAGGGTTGTACCTTCGTGGTTAGGATCTGTACCGTTGTAATAAGAACTGTACCATTGTACTTAAAGATTGCACCGCCATGTTCAAGGATCGTACCGTCTTCCTCAGTGGCTCCAATCTACCTCATACCTCCATCTGCTGAGGTGGGTTGCCAGAATCTGGGATAAATTCGGTTCAAATCCTGGACACGTCAAGCCGAGATTCCGTAGCGATGTTTGAGACCATCGCTGGAACAGGTTGGAGCAAGAGTCAGGATAGTTAAGTGAAGGTGGCAGCCAGTGAGTGGAGGTGGTTAAGTGGGCTGAAGGTTGGCTGTGTGGGCGATGTAGGAGGCAGTCAGAACAGTGGTGGTGGGGCGGAGGAAGACGTTTGACTGGTTTGACCTTGGTCTCTCCCAGGGCAGTAGGCTGGCACCCATGGTGTTCCTCTCTCTCTCTCTCTCTCTCTCTCTCTCTCTCTCTCTCTCTCTCTCTCTTCTCTCTCTCTCTCTCTCTCTCTCTCTCTCTCTCTCTCTCTCTCTCTCTCTCTCTAGCTTGGATGACGAGGTAGAATTTCCAGTTAGATGAACTATTTTATCTTTTTTGTATGTGTTATGAGTAGGAATCTTGTTTTTCCATAGTTCGACCTCGTAGTTAAGAATGAGAAGGGCAATTAGCCTGAGTGATTATCATAATGAGGCCATCACCACCATCCACCTGCTCCTCAGTGCAGAACTCTTTGATGTGTGGTTGTGGATGGCTGGAAGGTGGTGTTAACCTGCGTATTGATGGTTCTCATAGAACATGCTTGTACAGGCTGAGGGTATTATGCCCTGAAGTTGTAGATATATAATAATTGTTATTATTACTGTTGTCACTTACTGTAGATGCAGCCACAGTCTCTCCATCTACTAGTATTACTGGTACTGTTGTACTAACATTAACATTTTTCTATTCTTCTGTAAACGTGAAAAAGACGACTAAGTAATAACTGTGAATTATTCTCTCCGAGGATGAGCAGATTGTACCTGGAGGTTATGTCTTGTTATTGTCATTATGTACTTGATGACATGTGTACAGATGTGTTGCTGGTGTGGTGGGATGACTTACTGTTGTCAGGAACGAACAGCTGCTCATTGTGAAGGTCTTGGCTCCCAGCTGACGTAGGAATTGATGGCCAATTGTAATGCTGCAGCTGCTGGGCTGTTCCTCAGGTCGCCATTGTCTTGTGTCAACCTTCGCTAGTGTGACCTTACAACACAGTAGAGTTTATCATTGTATTGTGTCAACCCTCAGTGGTATAACCTTACAACACAGCACAGATTGAGAGGCCTTATGACGTGCTGTGTTACGGTGATGGTGACGAGCCACACCACAGACCTGTGTTGTGAGGACACACACAATGGTTATGGTTGACTTGGTAACCAGAGTGTTTGCTGTGTCGTCCGGGTACACAGGCTGCAGCCTCAAACAGACTGAGTGATCAGGGAAGGAGCAGGGCAGCTTGGTGCTAGACCAAGCCACTAGGGTAGAGACAAGCCCCCTGGAGCAGGGTTGGGTGTGTGTGGTGATGTGTCGTCCTGCAGGATGTTATCTTTATCTGGACAATATGTAACACATGTACCTTCTTGCGCAGGTAAGACTGTACACATGTAATGTTCCAGCGTTGCAGTAATGGGGATCGATGACGTAAAGGGGGGCATCGATGACGTAAAAGGGGGGATTGTAACGTAAATGAGGGTTCGATGACGTAAAGGTGGCAGAGACTGGGAGTAGGATAGGGTAAGCGGGGCGGGTAGTGTGAACTGTCGCCTTTTTGAAGGTTGTCGTGCTCTGGGTCGTTCAGCTCACAACTTCTGTCATCGTCGTTGATCTAGGAAGTCGTCCCGTCCCCGTCACTGTGTGGAAGGTTGTGGTTGTGTGAGTAGTGTGGCGCCTCAGATCCGTCGCTAATGTGAGGTGGAAGGTTGTCGTCACGTAGGACAATCTTGGAATCCCTCGTCGTCTGGATGGTAGTCGTTCCACTACAGCTCCTCAGAGTGGTCGTGTTGAAGGCAGTCGTTCCCATGGTTCGTGCGTCTGCTGGTCGTGATGTGGCAGGAGGGAAGTGACCCGCACGACCAGCGCCTCCTGCCAGGGACGCCCCACAGAGCCCTGGGTAATATCCACCGGGACCTAATTAGTGTACATGGGATACTGATTTTTCCCTGGGATCTGATTGGTAGATACGGGATGATAATTTCCACTGGGACCTAATTAGCTGGGATGTAATCATTTGATTTGTATCTGATTAATAGAAATAAGATAATTTCAACTGGGATTAGTATATACGGGGGGGAGGGGTGATCATTTATAAGTGGATTAAACAAGTATAAGTGAGGTACAGTACTGGTAATTTGATTGTATGTGATGGGTAATATTCAGTAATAATGTCAGGAATATTATAAAGTTATCTTCAGGTTAATACTACCAGACTCTCTGTATATTTCCATGATGACGTCTCCTGATGTATTGATCTGAATATCTGTACTGATGAGATGAAGATTTGGAATATCTATAGTGATGAGATGAAGATTTGGAATATCTATAGTGATGAGATGAAGATTTGGAATATCTATAGTGATGAGATGAAGATTTGGAATATCTATAGTGATGAGATGAAGATTTCACTGGTAATGAAGGGATGGATGTAGAGAAGTTATTACTAGAGGTCAAACTTCCGGTACACATGATGAGAGAGGGACGGGTGTACATACATACATACATACATACATACATACATACATACATACATACATACATACATACATACATACATACACCCAGCAGGTGATGATATACTCATGATATTTACATACAGATTAATGCAAGTATATATATAAGCAGAAGCGGGTGCTTAGCCTAATTACCTTCAATACATGTACTAAAGTACATAATTATCATGCAGCTTAATCTTCTTTATCAGTGTATGAACATTTCCCTTTTTATTTCTAACTCTCCTTCGTTATTACGTCCAGCCAGCCCCCCACCCCCCACCCCTCCCTCTCTCCTGAGCCCAGGGTCAGGAAGTAAATACACACACACACACACGCACACACCCTCGCCTGGGGACCATGCGGAAGTGTGTGTGTGTGTGTGTGTGTGTGTGTGTGTGTGTGTGTGTGTGTGTGTGTGCGTGTGTGTGTGTGTGTGTGTGTAGTGTTGTGGGCTGGTGTCACGGCCACCCTGACCATTATGTTTCACCGCTGGCAATACCACTCTTTCCAACCTGCTGGTTACTGTGCCCCTACAACACCTCACCTGTGTTGTGATCTTCCTTGTGTCATCATCGCCACATAAACCTACAACACCTCACCTGTGTTGTTATCTTCCATGTGTCATCATCGCCATATATACCTACAACACCTCACCTGTGTTGTTATCTTCCTTGTGTCATCATCGCCATATATACCTACAACACCTCACCTGTGATGTTATCTTCCTTGTGTCATCATCACCATATATACCTACAACACCTCACCTGTGTTGTTATCTTCCATGTGTCATCATCGCCATATATACCTACAACACCTCACCTGTGTTGTTATCTTCCTTGTGTCATCATCGCCACATATTCTTATAACCTTTCCACCTGTATGAGTCACGTGTACACACACCTGAGGAACCTTGATGAAGTTCAATTTCTTTATCTTGTTATCTCCTCCCGCGAGATGGCCCTACCTTGTGTGTGTCACTATGAAGGAATACCTCTCATGTAGACATGTAGTGGTCGGGTGAGATACTGTGAAGGTAATTGATCTGACTTTGGTACGATGGTTCGCATGTCTTCTGTTATATATTGAGTCTTGTCGTCACTCACCCATGAGCCACTATGTGTAGCAGTAGTTGTAGCAGTGGTAATAATAGTAGTAGTAGTGGTAGTGGTAGTTTTAGTAGTAGTGGTAGTAGTATTGGTAGTAGTAATAGTAGTAGTAGTAGTAGTAGTAGTAGTAGTAGTAGTAGTGGTAGTGGTAGTTTTAGTAGTAGTGGTCGTAGTAGTGGTAGTAGTAGTAGTAGTAGTAGTAGTAGCTGTAGTGGTAGTGGTAGTTGTAGTAGTAGTAGTAGTGGTAGTAGTATAGGTTGTATGGTACACATGTTAACACGTTGTGTAGTGATGATAAGAGTACCTCGGGGTAGCTGGACGTGTTCCTGTAGCAGCTGGTGCAGGAGATGCTGACAGACACTTATGTAGTTCTGCGTTGGACGTAGGATGGAGAACATTGTACAAATATCATGAGAATATAGTATTAGATTATCGTATGGAGAATATTTGAGGAATAACAGTATTAATAGGAGTGTTGGGGTAGACTTAGGGTAGTTATGTGACGGAGGAATGTAGGAGTGTGAGGGAGTGTTGAAGGCGTAGTTATGGTATGTGATGGAGAATAGGATTGTGTAGGGGTGTTCGAGGTATGATATGTGATGGAAGTTGATTATAACTGTCAGTCCTGGTCAGATATGGAGACATGACTCACCTTATGTCAGTCAGATATGTGTTATCATTTGCATAAGGAAGGGGGTGTCGGAGGTCTTTGATCCTCGTATGTTTACCCAACATGACACAGACGTGTAGTAAGGTTCTCTGCCCAGTACTGGGGTTTACATGTGACATAATGGCGCAAACATTGACAAGATTGGACTGTAATCCTGTGTGACATCTTTATCTGTGATTGAGCCTAAAATCTGAGTAGTGTTTAGTGTTATCAGATACGCAGGCAGGACCAGCCACGCCCTCCTGCGTACAGAGTTCCAGATACATTGTGTTGACGTAGGCCACATTGGACTTATACAACACTGACCCTTGCTAATCGTATCATCCTACGTAACCTAACCTGTCATTTCACTGATTGCAGAACAATCGCGAACATAATGTTATAGTTTGTGTTCATGTCAAACACTTGCAGTGTCCAGGGGTCCGGTGGTACAGCCGTGTGTGTGGTGAGGCAGGATGTACGTGTGAGGGTGAGGGTGAGGGTGGCATGTCATCTGTGTTGGGATAGAAGTCATCACACACACACCCTGCCCACCAACCATTACCTCAACCCGTCTCATTACATGACCCTCCAGCCTGACACCGACCTCCTCCCTCGAACTGTGTTGTCTTAAAGCATGATTAGGGAGCCGGCCTGCTGAGGAGGTGGGGCTCTGCTTGTGTGTGTTTATATTGCATGTAATTATGTTACGTCTGTGTTTGTATATATGTTTGTGTATATCCTTCCTTATGTCTATGGGTTTCGGTTTGTGTGTGTGTGTGTGTGTGTGTGTGTGTGTGTGTGTGTGTTTGTGTGTGTGTGTGTGCGCGCGCGCGCGTGAGAGCTTGTATGAGGGGTTGAAGGGAGCATTGTGAGTCCCTCCTTCCTCCCTCATGGTGTGGCCAGTAAGGTATGCCATGTAAGCTACACCACTCACTATTCCTGGGCGTCAAGCACCACCACAGCACTGTTTGTTTGTGGGTCTCCGGTTATCACCTCCTCTGTTTCAAGACGCTTACTTGGGCGTGGCTCCAGCCTGGCCAGCCACTGGAACAAAGACCTGGTTCATCCCTGATGGTGTCTGATGAGGAAGGGTCGTGAGGAATGTGTATAGTTGGGCGGGAGGATAGTTTATGTTTGGGGAAATATAGCGTCTCGACCCGCCTTACCTCCATGTTCATCACGTCCTGACTGCCTCCTCTTGACTCATTATCTCACAAATGTGTGATATATATTATGTCTCTTGTATTTATAAGGTACTGCAACTGTATGAATTTCTTTATCAAAACAAAAAACTGATATCATCATGAAATCTTATCCGAGTTCTTCCTCTGGTCTGTATTTACAAACAGAGTAACTCCAGGCAGATGTTATCTTGTTATTATTACACGAAGAGAACGTGAGTTGTTTACTGCCTCGCTACCTCTCCGTTGTTAACTGCCTCGCCGTTGTTTGCTGCCTCGCCGTTGTTTGCTGCCTCGCCGTTGTTTGCTGCCTCGCCGTTGTTTGCTGCCTCGCCGTTGTTTGCTGCCTCGCCGTTGTTTGCTGCCGCGCCGTTGTTTGCTGCCTCGCCGTTGTTTGCCACTTGTAAACTACGTGGAGGACTGTGGAAGCGGCATAGAAGACGTGTTCGTTGTCGAGGTTTATGTTCCACAATGTAACGTTGCAGGGGTCACCACCTGATACCGAAGCTCTTGTGATTATGAGCGATATATTGTGATTAAGAGCGATATATTGTGATTATGAGCGATATATTGTGATTAAGAGAGATATATTGTGATTATGAGCGATATCTTCTTGTTTACGATATTCAGGATTTGTGGACGCAGGTTAGATCACGTACTTCCGCGTTTCCTTGCGTACAGCGACGCACAGTATCGTGTCGTGAATGATGAATCAGTGTGGACACAAAGCCACCTCCAGGGGTTGATATCATGGCCTGACCTCTGACCTGACCTTTGATGATCAGGTCATCTTACCGTCGTCTTAAATAGGTCAGATCTCCGTGGAGAGAGAGAGAGAGAGAGAGAGAGAGAGAGAGAGAGAGAGAGAGAGAGAGAGAGAGAGAGAGAGAGAGAGATTTTGCTGGAGTCACTTTGTTCAGTCTGGTGCGACACCATCTGCTTGACCTATTGGTGTGTGTGTGTGTGTGTGTGTGTGTGTGTGTGTGTGTGTGTGTGTGTGTGTGTGTAGTCAGGATCCTCCACACATCTCGTACGCACAGCAGCCATCTGTCTACGTCCATTTGTCAGCCCTGTGGGTCAGCTGGTGCTTGCGTCACCACCTGTTACCATCTGGGGTCATTTGTTTAATCTGTTTTAAGTTATACAGGTCAGCTGTTGAATGTTTCGGTCCGCTGTTCACTATGTGAATCAGCTGTTAATCTCGTGGGTCAGCTGTCGGTCATGTGAATCAGCTGTTCATCTCGTGGGTCAGCTGTCAGTCGTGTGAATCAGCTGTTCATCTCGTGGGTCAGCTGTCAGTCGTGTGAATCAGCTGTCACGCAGTAATGTTTACGTGGCGGGTAATGACGTCACCGACGAGGGATGTTGCGACTAGTGACGTCATGGTATGTTTAGCTCTTCCTGGTGGTGGTGGTTGGTCACCTTGAACCCCCTCCCCCCCGTGTTTGCATGTGCTGGCCGCTGGTGTTGTGAGGATGTGACGAGGGGTTGTTACTGAGTGGACGGTGGGTTGTGGGCCAGACTAATCTATCAAGATTTTCCGACGCCGGAAATACGTCCAGGTGATATAACCAGTTACATATGTGGGTTGTATGTAGTTACATATGTGGGTTGTATGTACTTACATATGTGGGTTGTATGTAGTTACATATGTGGGTTGTGTGTAGGTATTTTCATTCGTATTTTCTATATGTACGTCACTCGGTCTTTATGTGAAAATACAAGTGTATATGATCTTGAAGTCTTCCACATGGACATGTTAGCCACGAGTCGTGTGGAGTCGTATTCTCCGTACACACTGCCACACCTCCACGGTTAAGCAGACGTCTTACAAACTCCCTGGGTTGTATAGATCCACCTTGTAGATGACCACGATGCTGGCAGTTTTGTGTGCGTCGCTTGACGGACGTGTACTTGGGACAAGGTCATCCCCAGCCACCAGGAGGCAGTGTGACACCAGGAGCAGTGGGCTCCTGTTGTGTCTGGCTGGGACCCACTGCTGGGGTGGCAAGGTCGTAACCTCTCACCGCTACCGCCAGGGAGGCAAGATGATGCGCCAGGAAGGGATGATGCAGGTGTGGACGTGGTGACCAAGGTTCGTGGGTTCGAATCCTCATCCGTAAATTCCTTTAGATTTTAAGGCCACCGCTGCCCATGTCTGAGAGAGAGAACAGTTGATTACCTGGAAGTTGTTGTGACGTAACTACGAACAGTACTATATAACGAAGCGAATGAAATCTGAAACATGTTTGTATAGCTACAGAAAATGTGGTCTGGTAAAAGGTAACAAACAGGTTAAGAATACAGTAAGACAATAGAAAACGATTGTGTTTTCCTGTAGCTGTAGTTGGTCACGTTGGATCATCAAATAGAAAACGAGATTATACGTACGTCTCACAACATAACAAGGAAGGTTGCACTGGACCAGGTGATCAGGTGTAAGTCACTTGGTAAAAGCGTGAGTTGCGGACAGTCAAAGAAAATGGGATCATAGTTGTGAAAGAAAATAGGTACGTGATTTTAGAATTAGCAGATGCGAGAGAGAGTAATGTGATGATGTTGACTACAGTTGTGTTATGGTTGTGTTGTGATGGGAGACTACCTGAACCTTATGTGTCACCTCACATGTGGTAGTTCTGCCCACAACATGAACAGGTAGTTCTGCTCATATCCAGACCATTGCGACGCTGAGAACGCGTGGATAACCCCAGAAGCTTAGTGTATACGCTAAGCTTGAGAGTGATGAAGAGAGCGGGCAAAGCTTGATGTAAGGTGTGTTGTGTGATGATGATCGGGTCGCCTGGCGGCTCTCCCGTCTGTGTGGCCGGCCCGTCGTCGTGGCCACCTTGCTGTTTACGTCAATATTTACACAGTCTTGTTGCCTACCAACAACACCCCCGCCCGCCTCCACCTCCGCCCACCATATAAACACTCCACTCAGCAGCGGTTCACCTCACCTTCCTGCATTCTTGACCCTCGCCGTGTGGACCATAGACTGCGGTCTTTGACCTTCATTGTGAGTCTGTATGGCTGCGCGGGTCTGCTTTTGGGTCACCGCCTTCCCGACGTCTGTCAGAGGGTCGTTATCGAGTGGTCTTGATATGTACTGTCTGTGCTTGGCTCCACGTAGAGCTTATGATCTGGTCGTCTCGTGTTTGAGGCGTCGTCTTCGCTTCCCTCATCATCAACACCTGACGTGGTGATTGACGAACGTTAATGATCGTCTCATTCTGACGAGCGTTTAATTACGTTCGAGAAATGACCTCCACCCGTACTGTGGTGTGGGTGACCTACTTGCGTGGCAACCCACGAAAGCTCACACCCCGCATACCGCCCTCCCTCACCCCACCTGTTAAAAAAGAAGTGGGTGGAGGGAGGGAGATATCGTGTGAGGGATTAGAGAGATGGGATCTCCATTCAGGTTCCGCCTTCGGGACATTCCACGTGTTTCATCTGTCCCATCCCAGTGTACAGTACTGACTGGACTGTTACAGGAAGGAGTAGTGTTCACCCCCTGTGGTGTATAGTGTCCGTATGATGATGTGAGTGGTGTATAGTGTCCGTATGATGATGTGAGGGGTGTATAGTGTACGTATGATGATGTGAGGGTGTATAGTGTCCGTATGATGATGTGAGTGGTGTATAGTGTACGTATGATGATGTGAGGGGTGTATAGTGTCCGTATGATGATATGAGGGGTGTATAGTGTACGTATGATGATGTGAGTGGTGTATAGTGTACGTATGATGATGTGAGTGGTGTATAGTGTACGTATGATGATGTGAGTGGTGTATAGTGTACGTATGGTGATGTGAGGGGTGTATAGTGTACGTATGATGATGTGAGGGGTGTATAGTGTCCGTATGATGATGTGAGTGGTGTATAGTGTACGTATGATGATGTGAGGGGTGTATAGTGTACGTATGATGATGTGAGGGGTGTATAGTGTACGTATGGTGATGTGAGGGGTGTATAGTGTACGTATGGTGATGTGAGGGGTGTATAGTGTACGTATGATGATGTGAGGGGTGTATAGTGTACGTATGATGATGTGAGGGGTGTATAGTGTACGTATGATGATGTGAGGGGTGTATAGTGTACGTATGATGATGTGAGGGGTGTATAGTGTACGTATGATGATGTGAGGGGTGTATAGTGTACGTATGATGATGTGAGGGGTGTATAGTGTACGTATGATGATATGAGGGGTGTATAGTGTACGTATGATGATGTGAGGGGTGTATAGTGTACGTATGATGATGTGAGGGGTGTATAGTGTACGTATGATGATATGAGGGGTGTATAGTGTACGTATGATGATGTGAGGGGTGTATAGTGTACGTATGATGATGTGAGGGGTGTATAGTGTACGTATGATGATATGAGGGGTGTATAGTGTACGTATGATGATGTGAGGGGTGTATAGTGTACGTATGATGATGTGAGGGGTGTATAGTGTACGTATGATGATATGAGGGGTGTATAGTGTACGTATGATGATGTGAGGGGTGTATAGTGTACGTATGATGATGTGAGGGGTGTATAGTGTACGTATGATGATATGAGGGGTGTATAGTGTACGTATGATGATGTGAGGGGTGTATAGTGTACGTATGATGATGCGAGGGGTGTATAGTGTACGTATGATGATATGAGGGGTGTATAGTGTACGTATGATGATGCGAGGGGTGTATAGTGTACGTATGATGATATGAGGGGTGTATAGTGTACGTATGATGATGTGAGGGGTGTATAGTGTACGTATGATGATGTGAGGGGTGTATAGTGTACGTATGATGATATGAGGGGTGTATAGTGTACGTATGATGATGTGAGGGGTGTATAGTGTACGTATGATGATGCGAGGGGTGTATAGTGTACGTATGATGATATGAGGGGTGTATAGTGTACGTATGATGATGTGAGGGGTGTATAGTGTACGTATGATGATGTGAGGGGTGTATAGTGTACGTATGATGATGTGAGGGGTGTATAGTGTACGTATGATGATGTGGGGAGGGGGGAGACATCGTCACCAGTACCCATGTGACCCTTTGTGGGAGGAGGGGGTATGTTGGGGGGGTGGGGGGGGCAGATGTGGGGATATTCAAGCATATTAACCCCACTCACCTGACTCCACCTGTTACCTGCGGGTTAGAGGCTGAGTGAGAACACCTGCAGGCACTGAGTGAGGGTCGGGCTAGGGGTTAAAAGCTGTCGTGAGCAGTAGGGTGGAGTCATTATAGATCAACAGCTGACGTGAAGGAGTGTGATGGTGATGGCTGGGTGGGTAGGGAGGGGGGGGATGGCCCTTTCCTCATGAGAATTTTTTTTTTTTCAAATTAAATTAGAATTACAGTGGTAGTGTGTGGGCTGAGGGAGAGGTGTGGCTCGTCAAGGGCTGTCGAGAATTGTGGTCATATCAGCACACAAGGTCTTCCTTCATGTGTTGACCCTGCATGACATCTGGTATTTCTCCTGTTGCTCTCAGTCTTTCTTCATTTACTGGCAGGTGGCAACCATGGCTCATGCACTGTTTCCCGTTTTCCTCATACAACAACAACGGTTGCGGAGCAGGGAAATAGTTTTGTATACGTTTGTGTTTGTATGACTGTGTATGTGTGACTGTGTATGTGTGACTGCGTATGTGTGGTTGTGTATGTATGACTGTGTAAGTACGACAGCTGAGGAGTGTATTTCCGCAAAGAAGTCCATTGTTCTTGTCTTCCTGACACCATGACGCTCTGACGGGGAAGGCAATGGTGTATATCGAAAAGTGTATACAAGATATCAAATGTTGATATTAGAGAAATGTATGATACGTTCATACGGTTGTGTTCTATGTACAACATTGAGTGTTTAGGTTTAAGAAATTAGCTATGGTTGTTCAGTCTGTTTCGGGGTGATGTTCATGATGTTCATATGGGAATGAACGGACCAGTGTTAGGAGGGGCCTTGCGTGTATAACGTGCTGGTTTCGTTAACCTTGCGTGCGGTGTGAGGAAGGTTCGTTGAATCTTGCGTGTTTGTGCGTATGTTAGTAACGTTGCCTGCGTGATTGGTAGTAACTTAGCGTGTACGTGTGTTAGTAATTTTGCTTGTGCATGCGTGAATTTAACTTTGCGTGTGATCAATGATTTACGTGTGCTGGTGACGTTACGTGTGCGAGTGATCAATGATTTACGTGTGCTGGTGACGTTACGTGTGCGAGTGATCAATGATTTACGTGTGCTGGTGACGTTGCGTGTGCGAGTGATCAATGATTTACGTGTGCTGGTGGTGACGTTGCGTGTGCGAGTGATCAATGATTTACGTGTGCTGGTGGTGACGTTGCGTGTGCGAGTGTACTTGTCTGTGTGGACTGCCGTAACTCTCGTCACATAAGAAAGTGTGAAGTCCCATGATAATGGGGCGGGAGGCTGCCGGGGAGGGGGGGGGGGTGACCACGGCCACACGACGGTGCCAGTTATTGTATTTATCTTCGTTAACGTCGCTTTGTTTGATCAGCATTACCCTCAGGTGTTGTATTTTCCTTTAAGGCGATGTTTGGTGATGATCTACGTACTTGTGAGCCTTACTGGAATGACGTAGGGGGCATTATAGTGCTCGGGTGTTTACGTTGTTCCACCCCCTTGGGAAACAGTGGTGTGGGTTGCCAGCTAGGGAGTATCATGACGTGCGGGGTCTAGGGTAATATTCTCCACTTGGTATGGCTTGTATGGTATGTGCCAACATCTTATTATGCTGTTCAGGTCAGGAATACCTGGACAGCTTCAGCCAGGTGTACATGACAGTAATAGCAGACATGTTATTGTCTTCAGGTGTATAGCATGAAGGTGTAACATGCTCATGACATGTGTTTACTTCTTCAGTTGGAGTTTATCAGTTAGGAATTGTGTTCAGTTTTGCAGACAAACCGTCTTTAAAACTTATTTGCTAGAAGTTCGTTAAGATATGTTGCCAATGACATCTTATTTCAGGTGATAAATGATCATTTATTTGAATTGTTAATGTCCTTATTAACATCTGTCCTTGGATGGTTCAGGTAGTTATCCTTAATTGCCTCGGGTGAGTTAAATGGTAGTTATGCAGCCTTGGTAACAAGCAGTAGGTCCAGGTGATTACATTGTGGCTCTTTGGATGATTGTTCTCCGCACAGTTCACGGGTCAGTGAGGCGTGGAGATGGTCTCCCTGACCTCCTGGCTGGGGTTGAGCAGAGTGACCCACGAGTTAGGTAGCTGTGGGACTGATCCGTAAGGTATGCGCTCGTAGATTTGATAGCCAGCAGCAGCAGCAGCAGCAGCTGTTGCGTGGGCGTCAGCACGACGGCAACGCCCACGACCACGACCTGCTGACGACCGTTGAGTATGATTGCATGAGGGGCCCTTGACCTGACCTTTATAACTAGGCCATCATACCTAGAGGTCGTTTACGCCGTGCTCAAGGGTGTCACCGTCGTACTGAAGAGTCGTACCGTCGTGTGGGAAGGGGTTAGACCCGGACCCACGACAGAAACATTAACCATGCATTATAACAGTTAACTTGTCTCACACTGGGTGGCGATGACTGACAAACCGGCAGTTTTACGCCAAGTGTTGAGTGGTAGCGGCGGTGAACGGTTGGGGGGGGGTGTGCTGGGGGGGAGAGGGGTAGTGGGGAGAAGGACGGGGTGGGAAGCTGGTAGCGGCCATGGGGCAGCTGTTAGGAGGGCGTGCTCTCAGTAACCACCCGGACGGCTTGGTGAACGCATGCGCCTCTCCGACCTCCCCTCGCACGTAGCACCAACCGGGGACTCTGGCTCCGCCACACGTGATGTGTGCACGGGTGTCGTTGCCTCTTGTGGTGGTGGACGGTTAAGTGTGGCACGGTGTGGTAGACTGTGGTGAACTGCCGGGACGGGCGAGAGATGTAGTAGTAGTAACAAATCAGGTTATACTACACCAGAAGTGATGGTCTATGAGCGTGGTAGTCAAGATGGACTTAAGAACAGCCTCCATACTCGCATCATATTCACTCACCTGTTTGCGCGGGCGGCGGTGCACGGAGTCCAAGAGGTGTGAGGACACTCACTCGGTCATTACGAGACATCGTGTGCTGGATAAAGATATTTGAAGTGCTGGCTGGAAAGCCCGACCACCCACTCCAGGCATCGGTAGTTAACTCATCATCGCAACTCTCTGATGAAAGTGAATTACGTGAGAAGGAAATTTTGGAATGTGATACTGACATGTGGTGAGAGTACTCATTAAAATCCTCCAGCCAAGAACTTAACAAGGTAATTAGAAGGTCGTAAGCTATTAGCAGAGGAACCATATCGATGATCCCATCAGGAGAGGTCATGACCATGAAACCGCCCACATCCAGCACGGTGGGCGTGGGCGGGGAGGAGGACAAAAAAGCTGTGTATAACGATGAGGAGTATGACGAGGACCTGGCCCAACTGGACATGCTGCTCCATTATGTCAACAACCTCTCCGCTTCCCTCGAGTTCCTTGCATGGGAGAACAAACGTGAGATCCTCTTTATCATCTTCATATATATATATATATATATATATATATATATATATATATATATATATATATATATATATATATATATTGTTTGCGTGTATGTGCAATTCATGTAGAATGTTGTTGAACATGAAAGGTTTACGGTAGCCATTGTAGTGAACCTTTGTTATATTTATGTATGATGGATGATGATGTTGTAGTTACCTTGAATATATTTCTTGTCTTTTTTTTTATGTTTGACGATTTATTGCCCGTCAGTTTTTATTGGCCATTAGTTTAAGGATCATGTCAGTTTTATTATCTGTCGTCCATGTGAACAAAGATAGCTTCATGTATGGGTGACAACTTCGTTTATCATAGACTTGGTTGGTTAGGAGATTTCAGATCAGGTTTTACTGTACAAATCATTTTATTTTCAAGATAGCTTAAGTATTTATTCTGGAATCGTAGCCTCAGTATTTATTCTGGAATCGTAGCCTCAGTATTTATTCTGGAATCGTAGCCTAAGTATTTTTTCTGGAATCGTAGCTTCAGTATTTTTTCTGGAATCGTAGCCTCGGTATTTCTTCAGGAATCGTAGCCCAAGTATTTGTTTTGGAATCGTAGCCTAAGTATTTATTCAGGAATCGTAGCCTAAGTATTTATTCAGGAATCGTAGCCTAAGTATTTATTCTGGAATCGTAGCCCAAATATTTATTCTGGAATCGTAGCTTCAGTATTTTTTCTGGAATCGTAGCCTCGGTATTTCTTCAGGAATCGTAGCCTAAGTATTTATTTTGGAATCGTAGTCTCGGTATTTCTTCAGGAATCGTAGCCCAAGATTTATTCTGGAATCGTAGCCCAAATATTTATTCTGGAATCGTAGCCTCGGTATTTATTCTTGAATCGTAAGTCACAACGGTTTAAGTTTTCATAAGCGCAATAGCCATGCTAACCTCATTGACAATCAACAGTCAGACGTTGAAGTTGGTGTGAGCATCACTCATGCCAGGGTTCGGGTGCGCGTCTGGCAAGACTGCTGGCAAGTGTTGCAGGCCCTTGGGTCTGGCTACACTTGTGCATGAAGGAACAATGAACTAGACGTCGCCTGGCTAGTCTGCGGCGCCTCCACCCATCATCCCTCCCCTGTTTCAGTAACCCTGCCTCGTGGAATCGTGATAACCAACACACTGTACACGACCTATTAACCAGACAGTGTGTGTTTATATAATGGACGGTCCTGTGAATCAGTTGTGCGTCAACTGAAGAGATTTTATAAAAATTGAGATGCTTAGGTCACTTCAGGGAAGTTTCATATGAATAACTTTCGCAACACTGAACATAATGTTATCAACAGTGCATGACTGTAACATTGTATTGCATTATTCCTACGTGGAAGCAACAGATCTTGTGGTACGCTGGTATAGGGAGTAGCTGGTAGGGTGGCAGGCCCTGGGGTTGTGAGTATCAGGTGGTCAGATCTACTGGAAGCTTTTTCTATTGATATTGTGGTTCATGTAGTGAGCTAGGGTACCAAGGTCGCTGGCGCATGGGTAGGGTACCTCGTGTATCGCTCTCGTGGTATTCGCCATAGCCACCGCTCTCTAGTTAATGACGCTGTTGTAAGAACTTTGCAGTTTAAGAGAGCAGTAATGTGAGCTGCAGCGGTCCAGTGTGTGGCTCGGGGGAGCCTGGTAATTATATGCAAATACTGGTTATTTAAGACGGCATTTTTCGCTGGTGTGTCATGGTGTAGGGTTGAGGTGACCACTAGGTATGTCGTGTGTGTGTGTGTGTGTGTGTGTACGTCCGTTGGAAGGTAATCTAAAAGTAATATAATTCTTAGGAAGAGATATGATAAGGATGACAGGTGACAGCTATCAGACTGTAATGTCGAGTAGGTACGTCGAAGGTGAGGTCGAGTGAGTGGGACGTCTTTTGTGTCGTTTCATCAGCAGTTGTCAGACATTAAGGCTGGAAGATCATTTGCCAACCATGGCTCGGGCGCGGTGATCGACTGATAGCTCTCCGCTCATACTGATGTGTGAATTATTCATGGGCGCCCCTCGGGTATATACATACAGCCGTAAGTCCACGACGATGTTTGTTCTTGGGTGATGGTCGTAAACCTTGGTGCTGGAAGATGTACTTGGCCCCTCCAGTATGTAGCAGAGTAACCCTGGAGTGCTTGAAGTATATTCTTGTGCTTGCCACCAATTCTGGAATATTACGTATTTAATATGGCAGTTTATTTCTGGTATTTATGAGCAGATGTTTAGATTATCATGTTCATGTGTCGGTGTCGCGTGTTTGGCGTCGTCTCGGGATTATTGTACTGAGCTGCGGAGTAAAAGGCTTCCAGGTGTCTTGTAGCGCGGCGCGGCGTCCAGCGGCTCTCGTGGCGTTCTTGCATGTCCCACAGTTGCATCCAGCCGTTCTTTTAACTCTGCGCGTGTTAGTTCATGAAGTCTGGTCGTTCTTGCTGCATTGCATCGCGTCCGACCGTTGCGTCCAGACCTTCACGTAACAGTCTGCAACTCGCGGGCTGATGTGTGAGCGTTTTCGTAGCGTAGTAGTGTGGTGTTCGAGCCCTGGGTTCCAGGTGTTCTTTTAGGTTTTTTGGTCATGGCCTGCTGTTTGTCCCGGATCCCGTGACGTCATATCCCTATGACGTCCATGACGGCTATTTCCCGGGCCAGGTCCAGGGTGTCTGGCGTGTCCTGTCCGGGCCACGTCCAGGGTGCCTGGCGTGTCCTGCCCGGGCCAGGTCCAGGGTGTCTGGCGTGTCCTGCCCGGGCCAGGTCCAGGGTGTCTGGCGTGTCCTGCCCGGGCCACGTCCAGGGTGCCTGGCGTGTCCTGCCCGGGCCACGTCCAGGGTGTCTGGCGTGTCCTGCCCGGGCCAGGTCCAGGGTGTCTGGCGTGTCCTGCCCGGGCCAGGTCCAGGGTGTCTGGCGTGTCCTTCCAGGGCAGGAAGTAACGCGTCAGCTGGTGGTTGTCTCAGTTATGACTCCTGCTGGCTTGACGAACCACGTAACACACACACTCCAGCCTCTCCTTCCCTCATACAACCCTCATTGCCTTACCGTTTTTCTCATCTATCACGCGCCTCCTCCTGCTCGCTGGCCCACAGTTGTTCAGAAAGAGATGAAGGATGTTGTATGTTGCCTGAGATGAGCGGCGTAAGCGCTCACTGGTGCTAGGCCCAGCTGGAGGTTAGAAACAAGCCCTTGTAATCCGTCAGAGGAAACTGTAATAAGCGGTGTAGTTTCTTCCAGTGGGTTCAGGAGAGGTTTGGGCGAATTTCGTCTACATTGTGGAGGTTTGTATCAGTTTATGAAGCGTATGATGAAGCCAGGTGGTTTACGTGTTTATTTACCTAAAAGAATTTTCTTCGTGAAAATGGCTAAGATCCACAGGTCGTGTTGTGTTCCCTCTGTGTAAGGACATGACTCATGACTTGGTTAGTTTATGTATGACCGTACTGGCCCGCTTTGTATGACCGTACTGGCCCACCTTGTATGACCGTATTGGCCCGCTTTGTATGACCGTACTGGCCCACCTTGTATGACCGTATTGGCCAACGTTGTATGAGTTTGCTGTTTCTTCTTTGGTGTTGTTGTTGGAGCACTTTATCTGTGGAGACAGCCTTGGGTACGATAAGGAAGATAAGGTTCTCAGAGCCAGGGTGCGGGAGGTTTGGTGGGCTGGTAGGGTTATCAGTGAGGTGTGTGAAGCTAGGCACGTCCTCCACCCTGGCCGGGTGTGCACACCTGTAGCTGCTGGCCAGACCCGTATTATCTATGTGTGTGTGTGTGCCGCGTGCCGGCCCCTGGCGCCGCTACCCGCTGATAACATGCAACTATCTGCCCTCCCTCCCTGCCTGCCTCCCTTACTCACCCTCTCACCCTGTCTGCCTACCTCCCTCACTCACCCACCCTGCCTGCCTCCCTCACTCACCCACCCTGCCTGCCTCCCTCACTCACCCACCCTGCCTGCCTCCCTCACTCACCCACCCTGCCTGCCTCCCTCACTCACCCACCCTGCCTGCCTCCTCTCACCCACCCTGCCTGCCTCCTCTCTCTCACCCACCCTGCCTGCGCCCACTCTCCTTCATCGTCTTCCTTCACTTTACTGAGGCGGCTGAACCTCCAAAATGCTCCATCTGTATAGATTTTGGCAAACAAAGTTTTAGAACTTAAAAACTTAACTTCCTTCCTTCCTTCTTTTTTCCCTAGTGCTTTTCCATCCGGCTTTCCTTCATTTCTTCCCTCTTTCCCCTCTTCATGACTCTGTCTCTCCCGTCCTTTCTGCTGCTCCATCTGTCTCACGGGCTTCCTACATCTCTTGCTGCCCTTTTCCATACATCCATTCATCCCTCGTACCCCATCCTACACACACACACACACACACACACACGACCACCAGTAAAGTATGGTCGGCCGGAGCTTGATCATCACAGACGTCATCAGTCGTCTGTTACTAACACCAGGTTTTGAACTCGCGTTCCTGTAGCAGCAGCTGACTATCGTCCCCCCACCCTCTGTTGCCACACCGGCCCTGACGCCTGGTGTCTTGGACTACCCCTTCCCTCCCCTCTCCCTCCCCCTTCCTCAGGGTCGTGAGCCGAGTCGCTCATGGTAGTTAGGGCCTCCTAAGTACTGTTGTCCCTCCCACACGCACTGCCTGGTCCGGCCTTTTTGATATGTACAACCCAGCCCGTGGTAGCTCGGCCTTGTAGTGGCTGCACGCAAGACAAGTGGATAACCACAGTTTGATAACCCCCTGAGCGTGTCGGTACGGCCCTTGGGTGTGGTGATCGAACCCTGGAGCGTCCTAGTGGAGGGTTGTACCGTCGTGCTGGAAAAGATTGACAGTCGCGGAGGTCAGCACAGAGTGTAGGTAGTTGACAGAACAGATCGGTCGGAGTTCCTGGAGTTCACTTCTTGGTCCTCCAGTGTTTGGTTCGGTAGAACTCGTGGGTTCAGCAGGCTTCCATCGAATCACAAATCGCTCCAGCATGACACCCACCTCCAGCGCCTGACGTCATCTGTAGTCCAAGTCCGCCCGCTGAACCGCGCAGCCACACACTCCTCCGGTAGGACGTCCTCCCTCCTGACGAAGTGCTGGGCACACATACGCCCTCGAGGAGACGAAGTGCACGCAGATCTTGTTTTCCGATGTCGCGATGGTCGGTAAGCCACATGGCCGCTCCCTCAAGTAAGCACATTAAAGTTCGCTGACCAGGGAACGGGGAATGAATCGTATTGAACTTGGTGGAACGGATCGTAGCAACTCGCCGTTAGCCCAGCCAAAGTTTATGAGGGCCACTTTTCATCGCAGTTTTCAGAATTATTCGACCCTGTTTTGTTTTTTGGCGGCAAATTTGGAGGTTTCGGAGGCGAATCCCGCTGCTGCCGCCGCCGCCCGTGTGTTGTGACCACGGGAACACATATCAGACCCCTGGTGTGTTGCGGTCTGAGCTGTCGATTAAGGGGATCCTGTGCCGAGGTCAGGAGGGCGTAGTGTGTCAGACACCAGTGGATGTAAGTTATATGTTGCGTGACCATGTGGTCAAGGCTGGGAGTGTGTGTGTGTGTGAGCGTGTGTGTGTATGTGTGTGTGTCTGTGTGTGTGTATGTGTGTGTGTGTGTGTGTGTGTGTGTGTAGGTAGGTAGGTGTTGGCCTGTGACTCAGGAGGAAATTCCGGCCAACAGACCCGGCCTGAACTGGCGGGGGACCTCGAGTGGCGCACACAAGGACGTCTGATGGGCGGGGGGGGAGGGATGGGGTGTGTGTGTGGGGGGTAGTGAGAAAGAGGAGGCTTGTGGGAAGGTGACGGAGGGAACTGTATGAAAGGGTTACTTAAAGCGCCGTAACGTAGTCATGTGACGCATTAAGCTGCACGACAGATCCTGTTACTATATATTTCATACTCGTCACAATGTGAGGGAGTGGAGGAGTCACCGCCAGGGGTGGCGTGTGTGCTGATGAGGGAGGTGCGGGTGGTGGTGGGGTGTCCGACACCAGAGGAGGAGGAGGAGAGGGTGTCGTGTCTCCCACACAACGTGTCCAGGCATCCAGCACGTCACGTAGTGTCCCGCTGGGGCTTCCAGTACACCTGGTGTGTGTGGGTAACTTGTGATCCCAGGTCTGGAACCAGCCAGAATGGCCCGGGGTGTTTGTGTGGTCAATGTGGGAGACGAACGGTGGTACTGTGGAGTGTGGGTGTACCGTTGTCTGGTCGTGCACTGTTCCCTCTCCTCCCTCAAACGTACGATGGTTGCAAGTATGGCCAGGCTCTGACCTGAAGCGGTGTCACGGTTAAATCTGTTCGGACCTGTTGAGGATTTTCTCCTTGGAAGCTAGAGTGGGATTGTCCAGAGTCATGGTCTGCTGTGAGCTAGACGCCACCTCCCTTCCCTCACACCAGTAGGTCGAGAGGATTTTTTTATAATTTTGTAATACGTCTTGTCTGGATACTCGTAGAGAAAGCATTTCACTGAGAGAGAGAGAGAGGGAGAGAGAGAGAGAGAGAGAGAGAGAGAGAGAGAGAGAGAGAGAGAGAGAGAGAGATCGTGCCAGCATCAAGGTCTTCCCATTTCAGTACAATACCAAATTTAGGATACGTCCTGCTGGGCGGCCGGGGAGGCTGTTGTGGTGCTGAAGGACCGGCTCCACTGTCTCGAGTCCTTCGCTCCAGCTGATCCTGTGTGGACCGTGTACACCTTGGCTATGATGGTGTAGCCTTGACCTGACCGTGTGATAAGGTCACACTAGTACCTAGGGGTCGTACAGTCATATTGAATGGTCGCACTCGTCGTGTTTGAGGGTCGTACCATCGTGCTCAAGGGTCGTCCCGTGGAACGAAAGGGTTAATGATGGGGTTGAAGCACTAGATATGAGTCACCTTCAGTCATGTCTTAATTAGTCATCATATAATGAAGGTACTGGAGACTCAGAGACGTATTAAGGCTCGTCTTGCCGTAGACTTCATTGTTAAATATATATATTTTAGCGATGATGTTTACATGTTTCATGTACAAAGTCTTGTCATTACAGTAGCAGCAACGATTATTGTTGTTGTGTTTCCAGGTGATGTGTGATGTTGATGTGGTTATTTATGACACCAGTCTTTTAGTCTTTTATATCGTCCACTACTTTATTGTTGGTCATTTGGTCGTGTGGTAAATAGTTATGGTTCGTGTTGCTTGGGAAGACCCTGAGGGCTGCCTGAGAGGTAGTTTATCGCCTAGGATTCAGTTAAGCCTAATTACCTGTCCATGATAAGGCTGCTGATAGCGTAACGTGACGCCGTCACGCTGGTGTCCGGTGACGCCAGCCCGGAGCCGTCTGGGGGTACTGAGGCTGGAGAGAGAGAGAGAGAGAGAGAGAGAGAGAGAGAGAGAGAGAGAGAGAGAGTAGAGAGAGAGAGAGAGAGAGAGAGAGAGAGAGCTTACATATGTATACCGTGATGTGTCTATCATGAAAGCATTTTAAACATTCTTCATTAAGTATGCACACTCCTCCTCGTAGTGCTAGGGATGATGTTTGACACAGCTCACCTCTTGAACGGTCGGGGCATTACAGAAGCACCCGCATGTAACCATCAGTTGTATCCTTCACAGAAGTCCTGCCCACGTCCGTCTTACTCACTTTATGAGTCAAGGGAGGGGTTCGAAGCGGTGTCCCGCGCGGCAGCGGCGGGTAACTGACATCATGACTACTGCCGTCACTGATTGTTTGGGATATGACGAGGGTTTTGTCATGGCAAGAGGAACGCTAGTGATGCGCAGGGGTTGGTAGTGCCAGGTGAAGGTTGTGCCAGTGTTGTCTGGATGGTTGATATATACTGTCCAGACCTGATGGTATAACTTACTCTCTGGAATATATCCAGGTGTGACTTGCAGACCCGGATGTTCACTGTATCTATCTGTAGCAAACTGATCCCTGGATCCCGACGGTACGACCCTTGGGTATGGTGGCCAAGCCTTTGACGTGGCCCGTAAGGATGAGGACAGAGCAGTTGATGATGAGGATGTTGAATGATATTAAGAGTTTACGGCGGACATAACTGTATTGAGGACCTACTGATAGTATGAGTGGTGTGAGGGAGACACAGGGGGCACGTCCTGCTGTCTCAGGTCGCTGGCATATTGAACGTTTCTTCGGTGCTCGAGGTCGTAACGAGTCTTGAGACGACTGTAGGAAGGGGAAGCCCCTAAGGCAGGGATGGTTGTGCCATAGCAGAACAGAAATAAAGTCACGGCACTTCGTGTATGCAGATGATGCTGTTTTGTTAAGTTGAGCCAGGACGGGGGAACGAGGCATCGTGGAATAAGATGGCGAGGTCACGTGCAGTGTAACCCCATCAGTACGACAACCTGACCCTTGAGTACGATGATTTACCCCTCGAGTGTGGTGACTCTAGTCCTCGTACTCAAGGAGTAAGTCGTCATACCCGAGGGGTGAAGTCGTTTGTGGTCAGGAGGTGAGGTTGTCGTTCCCCACGGGTTACGTGGTCGTACTTAAGGTGTTGGAGGTCTTGCTCACGAAGAATCCAAGCGGGAAAAGCGAATGTGAAAGTCCAGCAGTTCCAGGCAGGAGACTTGGAGGTGCTGTGAGCTGTGCTTGGGGTCCTCATGTCATGTTGATGGAGATCATCTGGTTAGATTCTGACACGATTTTTTTGTTTCGTTCATGGAAAGAAAAAGTGTATGAATCTGTGGGGGAATGAGAACATTAGAGTGATGACCTCTGAAAAGTAGTTAGAAATATGAAGATAAATGATGACGAGTTAAAGTCACGTGGAAGATTTTTAGAAAAGCGGTTGTGGAGCAATGTTGTGTGGGTGAGGAGGGAGGCTCGTCATGACTGGTAGTAATGTATTTAATGTGACTTAAGAAAGATAGAGGAAGAGATGGCAGAAGAGATTGGCGCAGTTAGTGTGTGGCCTGCTTGAGGGCTTGGAGTATTTTGGACGATGATGGCACAATAACTACTTTGAATTGTGAGCATTACCAGCGCGCGCGCGCGCGCGCGTGTGAGTGTGTGTGGCAGGAAGGAGATGAATGGACGCGTCTCACTACCACACACACATTACTATGCAAAGCCAGTGTTTACGAAGCGGTCTGCGTCATGTCGAGGTCATTGTTTATGTTGGTGTAGGCTGAGGACACGTGCGTCGAGCCTGTGGCGAGGCGTATTGATGTGGTCCATCGCCATTACGGGATATGTTAAGTATGTAAGTAGCGGTCGGGTGTGTAGATGGGGTTGGTCTATCCCTATTGAGGGAATGTCCCGCTACATGTTAGGTATGTAAGTAGCGGAACTTCAAGGTTGGTTTTAGAATCATAATTTTGCTTGCTTTTAGTTTTTGGTGTTGGCAATTTGTGCAAGGTAATCACTGATTATATATTTCCTTAAACTTGGGTTATTTTTCTCCGTCAAAGATTCTAACCTGGTTAAATTAAAGGAGGTTTTGAGGCGGCCAGCAGCAGCAGCTCATTGTGAGGCAAGAGCTGGATGCTACACAGAGCCGTAGTAGAGCCAGTGTAAGGCCTCGACCCCTGGCCTGTTGCAGCAACAGTGCCAGCCAACTGATACAGGGCTGGGGTGGATGACGTCTGTACTGGGGGCTGTTGTGCCGGATTCCTGCTCCACTACACTGCTGGGCACGCACGACGGTACGATCCTTGAACACGACGGTACGATCCTTGAGCACGACGGTACGATCCTTGAGCACGACGGTACGATCCTTGAAGACGACGGTACGAACACGACGGTACGATCCTTGAACACGACGGTACGACCCTTAAGCACGATGGTACGATACTTGAGCACGATGGTACGATCCTTGAGCACGACGGTACGACCCTTGAGCACAAAGGTACGACCCTCGAGTTTTTAGGTTGTTCCTGCTTGCTTATAGGTCTATTGAGTCTCCGATCATGTATTCCTCATCGTTAGAGGTGACCTGCGTGTACCATCAGAGACTTGGCTAAATGTTGAGAGGCTGTGAAGCATGGGAGGCCCTCACGTGCAGTGTGGTGTGTGTGTGGTGTCGTCAGGAGGTGGCGCTCCCTCCTCAGCCATTGCAGCCGCCACTAGCACCACCACCACGACCCCACAAGAGAGTCGTGAGGGTCGTCGTGAACGCTGGGAAGGGATGAGACTCCTGAGTCGTGGTGACCTTGTCGTCTTGTGATGTCACAGTCAGACCTTTGTACCAGGACCCATGTGTTGTAGGCGTTGTCCCCCGCACACCCCGCCTCACCTACCCCCATCCTGCTGGTGACAGAGACCCGCTCCAGCGCCGTGCACATCCTCCAGTAGTGTGAAGATAGAAACTAATAGCTAGAAGAAGTAATGAAGGGGAGGTAATGATGATGACAGAGACATGTGTATTGTGGTGGGTTATGTGTGTGTGTGTGTGTGTGTGTGTGTGTGTGTGTGTGTGATAGTCGTAGTGTTGCCAGTGTCACGGGAAAGCCACCAGTGCCGCTACCTCCTCCACGGTGTACTGGTAACGTATAGTACATCGTACCTACGGTACTGCTGTACATCCTGGGTGTATACCTACGTTACTGCTGTACATCCTGGGTGTGTACCTACGGTACTGCTGGTCTGGGTACAGTGGGTAGCGCCCCTGGCTAGTGGACGTACGGCACTGCTGGGTGTGGAGGGCGGGAGTCTGCTTGTGTCTGCAGGGTTGGGTTACAGTCAGCATCTTGCTGTGTGGCACCAAGTGTGTCGTGTTGATGGTGGGTCTCGTTGATGTAATGGTACTGTCTCTGTGGGAGGGAAGGGAACGGCACCCTTCCGTGGTGGATGTGGGAGGGGAGGGCGACCCTTCCGTGGTAACGCCTCGCTCACCACGTCGCCCACCCACGCCCACAGACATGTATGTCCACCCTCGCCTAACCACATCCGTGGGCATGCCCAGCTACGCCCGAGGGCAGGTTCACCCACGCTCGGAGGCAGGTGCACCCACGCCCACAGTGCGCCGCCCCACAGTCCGCTGTCACACAGTGCGCCGCCCCTCAGTCTGACGCCCGCATAGCCTTCCCTGATATTGTGGTGAGGCGCACCGTTATGATGCGTCTGTTGAACTGGTGTGTAGGGTGAGGCGCCACGCTGGTGGACCGGTTGTCCTAATGGTTGTAATGGTGGTTGTTGCCGTGGTAGTAGTCGAGGTGGTCATGGTCGTGGTGGCAATGGTTGTGGTTGTGGTTGTGTTGATAGTGGTCGTAGTGATGGTTATACATGTTGTACTTGTTTGGTGGTTGTTCTTGCTTCCCCTGGGAGTTGTGGGCCGAGAGAACACAAGAGCAACGGTGACAACTCATAACACACGTGGTGTTGTGGGCGACACTCGTGATGGTCTGGACATAGACAAACCAGAACCAGAACAGTGGAGGCGTGAATGGCCCTGACGGGTTGGGTACAACCTGTCAGTTATATTGCCGGGGGGGGGGGGGTGTCACTTGGTCTATTGGACCAGAAGACCACCGCAGACCCCCAGACTCGCAGACGCCCAGGACACGGTAGGAGAGATGGAAGTAATATCTGTAGGAGAAAGAGAGAGAGAGAGAGAGAGAGAGAGAGAGAGAGAGAGAGAGAGAGAGAGAGAGAGAGAGAGAGTGTGTGTGTGTGTGTGTGTGTGTGTGTGTGTGTGTGTGTGTCAGCTCCCCTGCGGTGCGGTAAAGTGTGTGGGAGAAGGTTTCATTAAGGTGTGTTGTTCGCAGCTGCTTGGGTGCGTTCAGTTCTCACCAGACGACTTTGTCTACGTCAGTATAATATTTATGGCCAGACTAAGGTTACTGAGGGGAGGTAGCCTGATCCCTGTGACTGTTTACATGCGCGTCTTGCAGCGGTCTCCCTCCTGCGTCTGCCATCACCACCACCGCCACCACTGCTCGTGTGGTGAAGTGCGGCCTCCGCACCATACTGTGGCGTCGAACACTGTACCACATGATTACCACTGCCGCATGCGACATGAGCAGAACACTACACGGTATCCAGCCTGCGGCCGGTGTCATCTCTTCATGCGGCCGGTGTCATCTCTTGCTGTCATGACGTTAACTCATCCCCCCCCTCCCGCCGCAGCCGCAGCCCGGGGCGGAGGTGGGGGTTGTACTGCAGTGGAGGCGGAGACGATGACTCAGTCAGTTGATGGCGTCAAGCGCATGATCATCTGACACTGTCTGGTCTGGTCCCCAGGCCACCGTTGCTGCCCCTCCTGCTTCTGTCATGCCTCATACAGCCTCTGTCATGCCCCACACAGCCTCTGTCATTCCCCACACAGCCTCTTTTATGCCCCACACAGCCTCTGTCATGCCTCATACAGCCTCTGTCATGCATCATACATGTGTCTGTCATGTGTCATGCACATTATATGCCACATATCTCCTCATTCACAACATTACATCCTCAGTCACACCTCATATACCACCTGTCATGCTGTATAGCCTGGGTTACAGTAGTGTTGTGATATCTTGATAAACTTGTATATATATATATATATATATATATATATATATATATATATATATATATATATATATATATATATATATATATATATATTCCAGCTGTGTCTAGGACCTTACCTTGCCTTACGATGGTCTGGGAGGCCTTTTTCCCATGGCGTCCGGACAGAATCCAAGTTTTTGTGTTCAGCTGTTCACTGAAGCTGTTGGAGGCTGCGGCTTGTAAGCTTAGGTAACGTCAGTATCCACGCTGCTTTGGTACCCTCCCTAGGTATTTACCGGGGCCATATGAAACAGTCGTGTGTGTGTGTGTGTGTGTGTGTGTGTGTGTGTGTGTGTAATGAGGTTAGTGGGCAGTGTTGTTAAGGTTACATCACTTGTGAGACGCATTTGATTAATTGTTCTCCCTGCAAGATGGGGGAGGGACAAGCTTCAGTACGTCTCTTGTTAGCCCGTGTAGACTTGCGAGGGAGGGAAGACCGGACGTGTACAGCAGACCCCATGGTACACTATACGTGCGGCTAAGATTACAGTAATACCTCCTGAGACACTGTACGTGGGGTCGGGATCATCGTCGTAGCCCCAGCAACACTGTACGTGGGGCCGGGATCACCGTCATAGCCCCAGCAACACTGTACGTGGGGCCGTGATCACCGTCATAGCCCCAGCAACACTGTACGTGGGGCCGTGATCACCGTCATAGCCCTAGCAACACTGTACGTGGGGCCGTCATAGCCCCAGCAACACTGTACGTGGGGCCGGGATCACCGTCATAGCCCTAGCAACACTGTACGTGGGGCCGTCATACCCCCAGCAACACTGTACGTGGGGCCGGGATCACCGTCATAGCCCCAGCAACACTGTACGTGGGGCCGTCATACCCCTAGCAACACTATCCCTGCAGGGTGGTGGGTGGGCGAACAGTGATTGTGTTGATAATTCTCTGTCGTAACAAACAAGACCACAAGACGGATTGCCTCGTAATATGTTTACACATTATGAGTCCTCATACGTAGCAGTAACATTACCCTTAACGCTCCGTAGCTGAGCCAGTTGCTGTAGCCTTTACTGGGGTATGTAGTGGATTTATAATGAACTGGGGATGACCCAGAACCTAACGTAGGAAGATGGGACTGTTGTGAAGCTGGGGTACATGACGCGTGTGTGCGTTGCCAGCATCATGACCAGAGGATACTGGTGGCAGGACCTAGGGAGGTGTGTGGCCCTCACCTCAGCTGTGGTGTGTGGGACGAACATTTGTGTGTTGGATCCTGAAGTGTTCCTCGCCGATGGCTCGTCATGTCGGATCCAGAAACATGTAGATCTGTCTCGTCCTACTGACTCTGTGTCCACAACTGTAGGATCCTCCAACACGACTGTACGACGCTTGGGTAGGATGATGGGGCTGTTGACCTGACCTTTATGAGTTCAGTCAGAGTTCAGGCTATCATACCGAAAGGTCGTGCATGACCCTTGTGGTCAGGGATCGTACCGTCGTAGTCAAAGGTTGTCCTCAAGGATCGTCCCACTGTGGTTAAGGATCGTGTCATGTCACAAGTTATGTAGGTATATAATCCTTTCATCCATTCTGTTACATAGATCTTGTAACACTTAACTTAGCGAGTGACGTGGTCAACCAAACTATCCTCGCGTCGCTTCGTAAAGTCAAGTATTGTAGGATTAAACAGTAATCTTGAGCAACAGTGTTGATGTCATGGCTCCGATTGCACTGTTGATTCTGATCTACTCTTCTGTTGCTGTTCGCGGCTCGTAAAGCCTAGCGACCAGTGGATATGAGGAGGAGGAGTAGGAGGAGGGACAACTACTGCTGCTCACACTGGCTCGTCTGACGCAAGTGTAGGAGTCGTATCGATAACAGTTTGCAACATTTGATGGACTTGCCGAGGGCCAGGCATACAGGAGGGGCGCCCGTGTGGCCGCCGGTGGTAGGGGTGGGAGTATCAGGCAGGGGCCTGGCTTGACCTGGGGAGGAACAGCAGTGTTTATCCTCGCTGGCTCTTGTGTAGTTAGGTTTGGCCGTCCGTGGTTCTGCCGGGACCCAGTTCTCTCTGCAGCGGTGGCCGTCGTCCCACGCGTCATGTGGTGTACACTCGCTTGTTGCCTTCAGATAATCAGAGAGGTTCCTGGTCCAGTCCTGTGGCGCTCGGCCCCTTCACCATGACGGTACGACCCTCTGGATTGGATGGTCTGACCCTCAACCTATCTCTTAAGGGTCAGGTCAGGTCAGGTCATCATATCCATGAGTCGTAACATCGTTCTCAGAAGTCGTAATGTCGTGTTCCAGGGTGGCATTGTCATGCCCACGGATCCGTGTCGTGTTCGAGTGTCGTTCCGTCGTGCTCAAGGGTCGTACCGTCGGTCTGGGCTGCAGGAGACACAGTAACAGCACATCAGTGGAAGAAGAATTTGGTCACAGGTCAGAGCACTGGCATCGTGGTGACCCCCGGCTGGGCCTGGCGCAGGGGTGTCACACGTTGCTGAGTGTGAGAACCTAGATGTATTGAGGCCATTGGTATTATCATTGCACTCTGCGGGCCTGGCTTTGCTGGGGAGATTAGCGTGTTGATAGCGCCGGCCGTGTGTGCCCGGCTTGGTTTAAGTAGGTGGGCATCTTGATTGCAACATTGGACCCGGCTTGGCTTAGGGCACTGCTGGGGTCTTGACTGAACCTGGCTTGGTTCAGGCCACTGGGTTCTCGACGGCCCTGAACTATGATCCTAACGGGTCAGGTAATTCCTGGAATTTCTTGTTTTCATTGTGAATTGTCGCTATGTTTTCTCCAGAAGTGTTGTAGGCATGTTGTGAGGGAGTTGTGCACTGGGAGGGAGGGAGTGTGGGGGGGGGGGAATCGAAGTGTAGTTGATATAGATGAAGCTTGAATTAGACTATTGGAGTAGATAGCTACTTGTTGTATAGGGAAGCTTGTAGGAGCAGTGGGAGTGGGCGTAGTTCATGAAGATGGCTATTTGTAAAGGGATGTTCAGGGAAGAGGAAGGAGCCTACATGACGCAGGTATGTGGATATCAGGGATGTAGTTCATGGAGATAACTTAACGTGGATATACAAGGGCGTAGTGGATGTAGAGGCCTCCTGACGAGGGTATGTACAGTGTGGGGTGGTGGGGGAGGGCCGGAGCGAATTTACCTGATATGGAAATGTTAACATTATAACTGCTGTCGGATCTGGGCAGTAGAGGGACAAGGTGGTAATGCAGTGATGGTTAGTGTTATGCAGTACACTGGGGTGGGAGGAGGGTGTGTACACTCGGGAAGTCTTATCTTAGTCATAAAGGGAAAACGTACTTGCTCTCTCTCTCTCTCTCTCTCTCTCTCTCTCTCTCTCTCTCTCTCTCTCTCTCTCTCTCTCTCTCTCCTCTCTCTCTCTCTGAGTCGTCCGCTGATTCAGTCACCCAACAATCCGGTTCATTTTCCGCTTCGAAGCTTCGATTACAAGCAGTTTGTACCGGTAGTGATTTTTCCATCAGAATATAATGTGTATAAACTGGTCTTATGACCCAGTTGCCTTGCCAGTGATGTGCTGTGGTGGTCAGGGAGTCATTTGTATGTTGAGAGTTTATTCGTATAGTGGGACCTTCTGAGGCGTGGATGGTGAGGACCAGCACTGATGGTGTAGCTAGGTGTTGATGGTGAGGACCAGCACTGATGGTGAGACTTGCTACTGATGGTGAGGACTGGCATTGATGGTGAAGCCTTGGCTCTGATAGTGAGGTCTGGCATTAATGGTGAGCCCTGGCACTGATGGTGAAGCTGTTCTTGGTCCTGAGATATCATGGAGGACGCTTGTTACCCCTGACACATGATGCTACCTACATGTGCCAGTGTTTGTTGCTAAGGTCTTCACCTCCACATTTTAGTCGTGTTAGTAATGCCTTAACTTGCAGGTGCGTCAGTGGCGAGACTCCCTCTTTGTCCATATTGTGTGTGTGTGTGTGTGTGTGTGTGTGTGTGTGTGTATGTGTGTGTGTGTGTGTGTGTATGTGTGTGTGTGTGTGTGTGTGTGGCGCCAACCAGCTTAGCTTTCAACTCTCCCTGACTCTCATTTCCTCCTCGCTCTCACTTTCTCACGCCTTTCCTCTCCTTCACGATCCAGTTAGACATTACTTTCATCATCTCATTTGTTTTTCGTACATTTCCTCCTCGAGTCTCCACTTTCACGTCCCCTCCGCCCCCCCTCCCCCCACACGACACTCGTGTCACTCGTACATACACACGAATGAATGAACAACATCAACAACAACAACAACAACAACAACAACAACAACAAGACATCAACACAATTATCTGAAAAGTTGTAAGATTTTTCGTTTCATTTTCTGATGAGTGGCGATGGAGGACGAGTTGGTGTAAGATTAGAGTGACATCAGAGACGTGGAACCATCAGGATGACGTAGGTCGTCAGGTTAGGATGACACTTAATCGTTCTCAAGGGTCGAGTTGCCTCACTGTAGAGGTTATCTTCGGCTCACGAGTCTGGCCATTAGTCGCTCGAGGTCAGGTCATCATCGTAAGTCAAGGTTTGGAGTGTCGTGGCGAGGCTTTCGTAATGGATGGTTAAGTCTTTCTCATCATTAGGCCAAGTCGTCCACATGAAGAGGTCACACACTGTCGTCCTGAACGGTACCGTTGTTGTCTTGAGGTCACGCTGATGTGGGAGGTCACGTTGTTGTCCACGAGAGGTCACCTCATCATGCTAATGAGGAGATATATGGCAAGATGTGAGGGGTGGGTGGCTTAGGGGCTACACACGACCCCCGTCTCCATCGCTACCTTCACAGTTATTATCGTTTAACTTGATTGTGTTCTCCTTATCATGCTCTGCCTTCTTGTCCCTCGCGTGTTATCTCCTGTGTCTAGACGCTAGATGAGATGCCGGCTAATTCCATCTGAATGAGGATCATTGTTTGTGATGGAGAGTGTCGGAGTTGTGGTGTGGCTGTGCCTGGTCCGTGGGCCGGGCCGGGCTGGGCTGTGGTGGTCGGTGGCAGCAAGTGGTGACTTCATGACCGCTCGTCGCTCGCCTTTACAGCGCTACTCTTACGCTAATCCGTGACTCATAGTCCAAACACAAGCACTGGCGCCTCAGGAATTCAGACCCTGTACGCTGGGGCAGTAAGGGTGGTTTCGGAATGTTTCCCATTTACGAAAAATTTAGCAAGCGTGCTCCGTGTGTTGACAGACACTGCGGTTTTATTATTATTATTTTTCTAGCAGTTCCTGCTAGACCATGTAGTATTTGTATTGCCATGTTATCATAGCTTATCGTGTAGTGTCACTTCTAATTCAGGCGCTTCACTAACCGCCCACTGGACACCCAGGGGCTGTGTTCTGCCACATTCAAGGCTCCTCCTTGCCATCTTCGGCTCTGTGGTTGATTCCGTCGTGTGTCATTGGTTCATAAAACGCTGAACTAAGGTTGTAATGAGCTGGTGTGGATGTTGTTGCGCTCAGTAATGCAGGTGGAATGTCTTGTTTACGTTGGATGAGAGGCTCAGGATTGTCCCATACAGCTGCAGGAATGTGTGGTACTCTGACCAAGGTCACGCTGGCTACCTTGCCCATATAAGCAGACTGATGAGCAGGTGAGTGTGTGTGAGGAGACAAGTAAGACGTACTTGTTTATATATACAACACATACCAGCTTGATGGTGTGTCTTATCTCTGACGTTCCTGATCTACTGGGAAGGAAGATTACTTGCTCATTCATTGTCTTGGGTTTGTTTTTCTATCTGATTTTAGATGAACTCACTCTCTCTCTCTCTCTCTCTCTCTCTCTCTCTCTCTCTCTCTCTCTCTCTCTCTCTCTCTCTCTCTCTCTCTCTCTCTCTCTCTCTCTCTCATATCAAATGGAGTACCAAATTTGCCCGAGGTAATGTTTTCGAATTGTAGGATTTCCATAACATGTTTTCTTTAATATTTTTCTGTCATCATTATTCTGTCATGCAGGACAGGTAAGTGGTCATGCATTTTTATGCCTTGCAACAACGTGCAGGTTGCAGTGTTGCTAATACAGTTGTTGTTGTGTTGCTTGCAGGCATCTCCACGGACCTGGTGCCCACGCTCCTTAACATGTACGATGCGCTCTACGCCCGGCTGAATGATGGTGGCGACGCGCAGACCCCGAGGACCTGCGACGGGGAGGGCGAGGGAGTGGTGAGAGAGGAGAGTGCTGGTGAGAAGAGTGGCAGCTCCCTTGGACTCGATAATGGCAATTTAGATGTAAGGAGAGACGGTCAAGAGAACCTTGTGTCAACCAAAGAAAATGCAAATACTGGTGCTATAGAAAGTGGGTTAAAAAGTGTCAAAGAAAATGGGTATAAAGGTGTCAAAGAAAATGGGTATAAAAGTGTCAAAGAAAATGGGTTATATACAGGGAACACTAGCTCAGGTAACGAGCGGCTCTTCATTGAGGAGAACGATGTAGACAATAAGAACCAAGTGAACAATAACAGTTCTCAAGACAGTGACAGTTCTAAGTGTGATAAGTGTGGCGTATCGAGGAACAGGAGAGACTTGTGTAGGTGTAGTGCCAAGGTGAGTCTGGCTGAGTCCATAACCTCCATGTTCGAGGACATAGAGAGAGGCCTGGACTCGTCCTCGCAGCTTTACGACAACCTAGACAAGAGACTAAAGAAGGAACACATCTACGCCGAGCCACAGTTTGTTAAGTTCAAAGATGGCGGCCAGTCCGGCAGCACACCGTCTGACAGTACCTCAGGTGCTCCACACACCGCTCCGCCTAACGTAGGGTTCGATCCCCGCAAGTTCAAGGATGTGTACCGTCCGCTCTCGTCGATATCCTCCTCGTCCTCGTCATCCTCGTCTTCCAACTCCCTTCCTCGAGGCCCAGCGGGAGCGACAACCTCGTACTTGGCCTCGGCCGAGAGCCTCGAGGACAACGACGCCGACCACTCGGACACCGAGGAGACCACCCGACGGAGGGATCGAACCATCAAGACCAGGCGGGAGAAGGCGCAGCGCACAGGTGAGCCACTCCCACACCGTCCTCCACCTTTAACCCTCTCCCACCCACACCTCCTCTATCCTCCAGCCTTCCACAGCTTACTTCCCGTGTCCTACATCTGACATGTTGCCCTGAGAACCCTCACATAGGATTGCCCGTAAAGTGAGGGAATGTTTAGTTCTAGTTACCGTGTTAAGTCCTATGTTGGGAGCCAGACATAGTGCCGGAGATGGTGATGGTCAGGTTAGTTGGTGTGGGATGGCAAGGTAAGGTCAGGCCTGGGTAGGGGGACGGGTATAGTGATGATGACAGAGTGGACGGAGGTAAGGTCTGAAACATTCCCCGCAGTACAGTGCGGGTACATCGTGCTGGGTCAGGATGTACGAAACGAGGAACTTGAATGTGAGAGTCGATGAGAGGTTTAGACCAGAGTGGAACCTCTCCTCGTACAGCCAAGCTGAGGACTCTGTTTTTGGACTTTCCCTCACCACAAAACCAGGGAACATCCAAGACTCTAGTATACAGACATCTGGGGAACTCTGGTTCTTGTATAAGTAAAAAATTCAGAAAGTGTTATATACAGACTACTGTACAAGGAATGACCACCTTATAAACAGACGTCTTGCACACTGAAAGCTGAGCAAATGATTCTGTAGATGATTATATCGTGAGTGAGCAGCAGGCAGGTGGGTGAGGGTAGGGTTAGTGTAGTCTGAGGAAGCCATGCCGGAGCTGGACCTGCCGTCTTGTTCCTCAGCGGTTCAGGTAACAAACACCATAGGCCTCCCTGGACACCAGCTGAGGAGTAACTTATATGTTTTCAGAAAGTCTGTTTGTACATCTGTCTGATGAAAACCTGGTGTGGATGTACCCCGAGATGTCCTCCAGGTTAACTGAGGCTAAACTCGCGACCAGACGGGAGAGATGTATATGATGGACTGATCTATGACCTGACACAAGGGTTTCATACCGTTGTGTTTAAGGGCTACATTTTCTCTCTGAAAATTCTTCGTCACGATTGCTCTTGGCTGTACAGGTTTAGGAAACTGGTCAGAATATTTCCAGTGAAATGGAAAGTTGGAGTAACCCCAGGAAGAGAGTGTACGGTAAACATCCGGGGAGAAATTTGTAAAGGTTTTGAAAAAGTCTTTTTCACCAAGTGTAGCCGACCAACCAGGATGTAGTGGTTACGTAGGCCTACTGGTCGAGGCCTCCTACTGCCTGAGTGACAAAGGATCAGCTGGACAGCTTGGTCCTAGACCGAATTGTCGTGGGCAGAAGACCTCCCAGACCATCACACAGGAGACCATCAGAATCTGATAGACCAAAGTTTCAGTTTACTTTGAGGGAGAAAAAAAAATTGAATCCTTCGTGAAACGCTTTTATGCTAATGACCGACAGATAACTAAATCGATTTGAGCTGGTGATTGGTGTTGGGGAGGAGGAGGAGGAGATGAACTGGTGGTGAGGGAGAGGAGGGGGAAGAGGAGGAGTTCGTGAATGGAAGGGATCATGGTGGGGCGAGGCAGCCTCCAGCCGAGGGCCCACGTGTGTGGCGGGCGGCCGCTACCCTCCGAGGCTTGCAGGGGAAGTGCAATTTGATCGGCACGGGGGGTGGGTTGGCTCGGGGCACCAGGGCGGAGGCTGGCAAGATGTGGGAGAGAGAGAGAGAGAGAGAGAGAGAGAGAGAGAGAGAGAGAGAGAGAGAGAGAGAGAGAGAGAGAGAGAGCTGGGGAAAGATTATTAAAGTCATTCCTCCACGTTCATGATATCTGGGGTTGGGGTACCTTTAAGCCGAGCGCCTCTCTCTTCCTGGTCCGGGTAATTGCACAGCTGATGTCTTCCCTATTAACCAAGCGGTCGTAGGCTCGCTGGCGGCGCGTCAGGAGGGACCAGCAGCCGCCAGAATCGCTGCCACACTGTTAACATTTACTTAATTTGCATATTGGCGTCAGGCTGGGAGGGGCGTCGGTTGGCGCGGCAGCTGAGTAAGTATGGAGAGTCCACACACACACACACACACACACCACTCTCCTTACACGTACCCTCCTCCTCCTCCTCCTGCTGTGTTGTTACTTTACTGCTGCTGTGTTGTTACTTTACTGCTGCTGTTCCTGCCACCACACCTTACTCTGAACTAGGACTGTCCTCACTTATCTTAAGACGAGTTTAAACCCTCTTGGTCACCATGCATAAACACCTCCTTCCCGGAAAGTCCTCCCAAGGGCGTCATATGGATAGACGAGCCATGCTTGATAGTGTACCACCATCAGATCACGCCCTGCACTGGGTACTTGTGGGGAGTAACGAGGTGTTTAGCTTGGGTTAGCCTGGCATGAATCCCTCTTTATTGACCTCTCATTGTTGTGTCGTGGTAACCTAACGTAGTGACGTCACACTTGTTAGTGATCACCTGTTGTGGTTATTGCCGATGGCGTGGTTGGTACTCGTAACATGATGCCCATTTTAGGTCATGTTTGATGCCACGTACTAGCAACAGACGATGGGTCTAATTGGCTATACGACGGAACGACCACACGTTCATGGTGAGCTGGTCATCATTTTGCTGGCCTTCCAGTATTCCATAAAGCTTCCAGCATCAAGGGGACGACCTCCAGGTGTTTTCCCGACGTGCCAGTCAGAGGATAACATCATTCCAGATGCAAGGCATCATTCCTGGGTGGCTGCCATGTCTTGGAAGTGCTCGTCCATAACCCCATGTGCACTTCTGTATACTCCTGAGAGTGCCATGTATCTACACACACACACACACACACACACACACACACACTTTACTATCTTACAGGGGGGCAGTATGATGGCTTGGCCTTTGACCTGACCTTTAAGGGTATTAACCTAACCCCAAGCGAGAGTGACGTGGGGAGGCGGTGTGCATCAGGCTGTTACAGTATAGTAACTTTGTCACGCTGGTCAAGTGAGGTGTTGGTTTTGTTACAAGTATACTAGTAACGAGGTGGAGGGTGATTGTGTGATAATAACAATAGTTGGGATAATAATATTGATATATTGTTTATTTTTATATTTTATTGCCAGAAATTGTGTGATAATTTTAATGAAAATGAATTTTTAATCTTATGATTACTTGATGAAGGCTGTGGGTGGTGTGTGTGGTCATGTACAATGGTCATGTGTCTTTAGAGGAGAAGTAGGTGGGGGAAGGAGGGGGGGACCGGAAGCTGGGGCACTGCTAAGCTGTGGTTAATTACTGGCAGTGGTGGAGGGGAGTGGATGCGGCCTGCTTGTATAGCCAGGGCAAGATGAGGCGTCCCTCACCACCACCAGCTGAGTTGTGCAGTCACCCAGAGACCACCTGGGCCGGCCCGGGCCACCACACACACACACACACACACACACACACACACACACACACACGTCATGTGCACGTAGGGTGAGTTTACAGAAGGCATGTGCACAGGGAGCGAGCGTATAGGTGTGTGTGTGTGTGTGTGTGTGGCGGTCGTAGAGGCTACATAAGTGGGTGTTTATTGGTTTTGTGGTCGGGGCAGGAGGCACGTGGTGGCCTGCTGCCCAGAAACACGTCACAACACGTCATGGTTTATGTCAGGGGGGCGCGGGGGGGGGGGTACCAAGCTGATAACCCTAGGTTGGTAACACTGCCACAAGGCACGGCTGGCAACACTGTGTTGATAGTTGATGGTAGACCTGCATGAAGTGTGGTGGGCAGTATTGTTTAATGGTCGGGTCAAAGGTCAGGTCATCATTCCCAAAGGTCATTATGTCGTGCTAGAGGGTCGTCTCATCGCCGGCAATGGTCATGGTATCGTGTTCAGTACTCGTACCGTCGTGCTCAAGGGTCAGGTGGTATAGCCGTATATGGGCGTGACCTGGCAGGTCACCCACGTGATATGTATGACCTTAACCACCAGTGTTGTCATTAGAGGTGGGCGAGACGCAAGCTGGATGGGTCATCGTTGTTAACCTTAATGGTCGTACTGCTGGTTGGGTCGTCAATCTCATATGTTTTCAAATCTATTTTCTTCACTATGAACAACGTGTCATATGTTCTAGTATGATCAGATCTGTCCTACGTATTTAACGTCGTATTTTATCACTGTATTAATGCAATCCAGAAGTCATGTGTTGACGCTAGAGAGAGAGAGAGAAGGTCAACTGGTGTCTGGTGGAAATGTCGTCTGGGCGGGTCTCGTGTGTGGTGCAAGATAATGGTACACGCTGATTGCATTAGCTTGTCATACGGTTCTGCACCCATTGTATCCTTTGAGAAAATGAGCATTCTCGCCCTCTTGTTATCATTTTTTTTTTCGATGTTCCTCATTTTCTGTCACTTGTGTGATTATATATAATCTTGTACTTCAAATACTCGTGGCTTCCAACATGTATGTATGTGTGTCAAGAGTAATGTATGTTCGGCCTAAATACTTTAGTTGTCTGATGTTGGGTTGGATGCAGCTCTGGGTAGGAAGAGGGTAGTGTCGTCTTGACTGTGGGGGTAACACAAGGCTGGGGATGTAGGGGGTAGGTAACATGGCTGCCCCAGCGGAAGTCGCCCAGTGCACAGTACACAGGAGGTGGACAACCCTCACTTAAATAGTTTTTTCCCTCCTGAAGTATACACACGTTTCCTGCCTAGGGAGGAGGGCACCCGTGTGTTGTTGTGGGGTGGGGAGGAGAGTGAGGAGTGGGGAGGATGGTGAAGGGTTGGGGGAGAATTATGAGGGGGTCAGGAGGCTAGTGGGCAGGGTAGTGAGGGGTCACGAGGATAATGAGGAATATATAAGACGAAATATTCCCATAATGGCATGGTGGGTGTGAGTGGACGCTGTAATGAAGATAATGTTTGACGTGGACGACTTAAGGTAATGATATGGGTCGGTCAGCCAGGTGTGGGGAGGGGAGCTTCAGGATTGACATGCATGGTAAGGATGGAGGCAGGATGGGAGGGGCTAGTTAGCTAATTACCCGTTATTATAGATTTATCGTGAAAGATATATTAATTATCGGTAATTTAAGTCTTAATTATGGAGTAGGTGTATCGGTCGCGAGGCGTACACCCGACCCTCACTCCAGTACAACAGTGAGGTGTTGCTCTACAGGTGTTTGTTGAAGTCCATCCCTGTGTATTTAACAGTCCAGCTTCTTGTCTCTGAGTCCATCTGTGAGTCCATTTTTGTGTCTGTGAGTCTACGTTGGTGTGTGTGTGCCTGAGACTCGTGTTGTCTGCTAATGTTACGTTATGACCACCGTGTGTGATAACTATGTTAATGTGACTCCCTCACTGCCCAGGGGTAAGTGTCATGTGTTGCATCGCCTTCACAGTCTTTGTTCATAGATAATTGTTCTCTGTTCATCATGTTCATGATACAGATGCGTTTTGCAGCCGTTAAGAATGACTGGAGAGCAGTGGAACTCTGTCAAACCAGTCATGTGGTATATTTTTTTTTATGATGTGCATACTGTATGATGCGCATACTGTATGATGTGCATACTGTATGATGTGCATACTGTATGAGGATGGATAGTGTGTATTGGGATGATTGTTGGGGTGGGAAGTAGGGGGTTCTACTGTAGGGGTGGATGTGTATGGGTGGTGTGGTGGTCACTGGGAGGGGAGGGGGTAACAAGGGGAGTGAAGACCTGCTCCCCTGTGGCGTCCAGATGGGAGACGTGTGCCCCTCTAACACAATCATGGGTTCACACAATGACCTCTCTCTCTCTCTCTCTCTCTCTCTCTCTCTCTCTCTCTCTCTCTCTCTCTCTCTCTCTCTCTGGTGTGATGGTGGCAGATGTTGTAATGATTAGCATGAACGTGATGTTTGATGAGAATTAATGATAGTGAAGATAATGAAGACGTTGTGAGTGATGATGGTGAGAGTGTATTGGTGTCTGAAGATGCCACGCATTTTCATCATCATCATCACTGTCATCGTGGTCGATATTTACCAAACATTCCACTATCATCACTGCAGCTCCCGCCACCTTCGTCACTATTATCACCATCATCATCACTGCCATCACCATCATCATCATCACTACCATCACCATCATCATCGTCACTACCATCACCATCATCATCAGCACTACCATCACCATCATCATCATCACTACCATCACCATCATCATCACTACCATCACCATCATCGTCACTACCATCACCCCTTCCCCCTCCCATTATCGTTGTGTCTCCCTCCACTGGAGACAATTGGGGTGGGAGTGGGTGGGGTAGGGTGGTTATGGTGTACAGATGATGGGTCACCAGACGAACGGCGATAGTGACCGTGATGTATGATAGTGTACCCGGAGATGGTGATAATGATAATGATGGGTTGACCTCCATGGTCACAGTAGACTAGTGTGGCCGCCACCCGTGTAACCAACCAGTTATTTGTTTATTATGTATTTCCCTGAGTAATGGTCGTTTATTTTACATAGAGATTTTCGTCATTTGATTTTCCTGCAAACCTCACTTGTTTCTCCTGTCTGCTCGGGTCAGACTCACTCAGAATTCTCCTTCATCAATACAAGCAGAGATGGTCTGGGGTGCGTGGTCTGGTGTGCCACTGCTGGGAAGGGGGACCATTGGTGCGTGGCGGAGCTCGAGGGTTCAAGAGGAGCCCCGGCAACCACGGAAGATGAGGGGTGGGGGCTTTACCCAGACCAGTGCGTGTGGGGCTTTACCCAGACCAGAGTGTGTGGGGCTTGACCTGGACTAGTGTGTGTGGGGCTTGACCTGGTCCAGAGTGTGTGGGGCTTGACCTGGACCAGAGTGTGTAGGTCTTGACGTGGTGCAGAGTGTGTGGGGCTTGACCTGGTCCAGAGTGTGTAGGGCTTGACCTGGACCAGAGTGTGTGGGGCTTGACCTAGACCAGAGTGTGTGGGGCTTGACCTGGACCAGAGTGTGTGGGGCTTGACCTGGTCCAGAGTGTGTGGGGCTTGACCCAGACCAGTGTGTTAGGTTGTATGGTCCTGGGCGGTACAGTGGTCCCTAGGACCAGCCTCCCTCACAACCTTCAGTATTGAGGTGTTAATAAATGAAAAAGATTTGATTTATGGATGGGATGGAAGTTGTGTACGATCCTTTATGAAGGAACATATCAAGGTTTTACCAGGGTAAGAATTTGGTTTGATAAAGAATAAGATTTTATTGTTATCATTTGTTGTAGTTTATCACACTATGGTTGTGCAGAACTTATCTGTGTTTTCTCATTACATTAAGGGATTACGTCACTATTTAATTGCTGGAATTTCATTTAAATATGAGTTGTTGTTTGTACCCAGTACGTCGAGGAAATGAACGTGTGGGTGTGTGTGTGTGTGTGTTTGATGCACACAGCAGTGGCCCACATCACTACACCGTCTGTCGTAATTCCTGGGGCGCCAGGCTGGAGGAGCCACCAGACAGGTTTTATGTATGGCGAGCCGTGCGCAGCGCAGCGCAGCGCGCGCTCGCCGTGCCCGTGATCTGGGCTCAGGGTTGGCTAATCTGTTCGGTTGGACGAATTACACTTCGTTGTGCTTGCACTGTTGGCCAATCCTGTACGCCTCAGCCTCGGTGTGCAAGCGCCAAGCTTGGGTTTATGGCCTCCACTGGAACGACTGTGGCAGAGGTGGGTGGCGGAGGAGCCTCCTGCTTTACCCTCCTGACCCCCTGGATATATACGTACAGTTAGGGAGAATATTGGATACCATTAAATGTCGTCCAGCTGATAACTTCGCCTTGAACCACCGGGTCTTCTGGTGTCTGGCTTTCCCACAGATATCGAGTGACAGTCGTATCCCCTGTGCCTTACTGACTTCATGGAACGAGAAGTTGTGCAGTCATGAGCGTCATGTTGTGAGCGGCAGTTGACCAGAGTGAGGGCCGAGACAGCGTTTGCCCGCGCGCAGCGGACGGACGCCTGCCGAATTGAATCTTTGGAGTGATCAAGACGACGGCGCCCACTCCAATGACGAGTGGGGGCGGCCTGGCGACGACTGGCTTTCCATCTAGCTCCTCCGTCATGTAACTGGTTGCATAATTCAATGACTGGAGCCCCTGGACGCTTTGTCATCTGTGTACCGTCACCTCAGGGTGGGTACCAGTGCATAATGTGTTCGACGCTGTTTGCGGTAGTTATAATCATTGCTCGGATGACCTCTCCTGGCCTCAGGAATGGTCCATCCCCAAAGTACATGTAAGATGAAGCACCAGTCTGATGTACACAAGTTACTGAGCATGACGGTACTGTCCTTGGGGATAGTGACCTGGCCTTTGACCTGACTCTTTAAGACTGCTGGGACATTAGTCGGGGTGCGACTTGTTGCTCTTCCACATTGTATTGAGAAATGTGGTTGTGGGTTGTGCACGTGTTGTGAAGGTCACTGCAGCAGCAGCAGCAGCAGCAGCAGCTTCGACCGGGACCCCAAGTCTTGCCCACAGTGAAAGTCAGGTCGACCTGACACTCCTACTGGAGCGAACTTTTGACCCTAGGTCACCTTCTGCAGCCACACTCGCCTCATCGCTTTCTATGACTCCGCGTTACCAACACGTGAACACTGTTAGGGGGATGCCTGCTGGTTCCGGCCACCTTACGGCACTAGGCGTGAACCCGGGTCATGGCTGGCGTCGTGGAGTGGCGGGTGTGTGGGTGCGTTATAGAGGAGGCCACAGAGGAGGACCAGCGCCGACACCTTTGATGGCGCTAATGGCGAGGTGTGGAAGTAGTGGTGCCCGGGGCTGTGGTGAGCCAGGCGCTGGTCCTTTGATGGTGAGGGCCGGTAATTAGACCTCCTTTAGATGCTGTCAGGTGAGACGCCTCCACGCGAACGTCCGCCGCTGCTCATGAAGGCTCCATCACTGTCACAAAGCCTTTCAGCCACTAGCTCCGCCATGACAGGTTTTACCAGCAGGTATTCAAGTTTTTTTCCCCCAAGGTTTGAAAAAATTTCCGTATAAGTTTTAAGCTAGTTTTATTCTCAGTTATCTTTGGTTTAGTTCGGTATTTTGTATAACCACACGTTTTAGAGTATAATGGTGTTTACGCTCACTGAGAGGCCTCGTCTGGAGATCGTCCCTGGGCCGGGGAGCAAGCCTGACCATACAGTTATAAGGCGCTGCTGCACTTCACATATCGTCGGCCGACAGATGTTTATTATCGCAGTGTTCTCAGCTGACCTTCCTGCCATTAACTTGGATGAAATTTAGATGGATGCGAGGTATCCTTCCCGGCGATACTGCACGGTGGTCGCAGGTCAACCTGTGGCGTGTGAGGCAAGCTGCTACGGTGCCTGCCAAGTGATGGAAGTGGTCAGGAGGTGATGGAGGTGGTCAGGAGGTGATGGAGGTGGTCAGGAGGTGAGGGAGGTGGTCAGGAGGTGACGGAAGTGCTCATGACGTGATGGAAGTAGCGAGAACGTGATGAAAGTTGTTAGACGTCATAGGTGTGTGTGTGTGTGTGTGTGTGTGTGTGTGTGTGTGTGTGTGACTGGCGTAAGGATAAGGGGATGATCGTGCTGTTATATTAAGGGCCGTGAGGCCTGAGATGTTGGCCAGCCTCCTGCAGGGATCTGATTACCTACCGCCCGGACCTCTCCTGCCTCCTCAAAGATGCCGAGAGAGAGAGAGAGAGAGAGAGAGAGAGAGAGAGAGAGAGAGAGAGAGAGAGAGAGAGAGGGGGGGGGGGAGTGAGAGAATATAGCTTCATACCTACAACGAGATTTTGATATCAAGTGAGGCTGGCGCGTAGCGTTGCTGCAGGAACTTGGAATGTAGCAGAGAAATTTTGTACTGGTGTTTTGCTGCCTATATTTATCTCCGTATCTGTGAGTTGTCTGTTAAAGTTATGAGGAGCGTGTCACCGAGGGTGTGTGACTGTACACGGAATGTTAAAAGCATTCTCAACATTGTGCCTCAACCCTAAGGCCATTAGAGTCGCGCGAGAAATCAGTCGTCATAAATAAAACAAGACGGGTTTCGAAGCCTTACTTTGACGATTATTTTTAATAAGACTGTTAAAGACCAAGATCTTTAGTGTTACTTTATCCATACAAAAATAATAATGAACAATCATTTTCGGCGTGAAGTAGTTTTGTCTTAAGGGAAGAAAAAAGATTCATGTCTTTTCCCGCTCGGTTAATCGTTGGCCGCGTCCGTTAACGGATGTAACCGCCCTTGGCGAAGATAAACGCTGGCGAACGAAAATAGCCGACGCACCTCGGTGTAAACAAAGTCGAATCAGCTGAGATGATAGGTGTTTGCTGCCATGTGGTGGTCAGTGACTATGCGTTGAAAAAAACGTTATATATATATATATATATATATATATATATATATATATATATATATATATATATATATATATATATATATATATACCAAGATAGGAAGAACTGTTCCACTTCCATCGGCGTCCCTGATCGTGTATACGTCCACACATTGGTTGAGTTACACGATTTGATATCTTAGCCATTGTTTGATGGATGGTCATGTAACCTCATCTGCTGATGCATAGTGATACGCGCTTCAGCATCCCACCAAAAGTAGATCGGTCTCTATCCACATTCTTCGTGTCGGGTTGAATTTTATAATTGTATAACGGCTGCTTACAATCTCTCAGTTGATTATTTTTTTTATTATTTTTACTGGTTGCTTTAGCTTTAATGGTGTGCGATGAGTGTTGCCAGTGGCGTAAGCTGTGTACTGGAAGTGTATGAGTAACGGTGGGAGACCCCTGCTGGTGTTGTAAACATGGAAGGCGTCCTGACGAAGCACCAGCCATTAACCCTTTGATGGTATCTGTCATAAATATTTACATCTTAATGCCAAAACATTAACAGCGTAGGGCATTCCTGGGGCGCTTGTGTCTGCTCCAGCCCCTGACATTATTGATGATGGTGTGTTTGGTGTGCACACGACGAAGGGAAGATGTGGTCGTGAATGTGTGTGTTTGTGTGTGTGTGTGTGTGTGTGGTGGGGAGAGCTTGGTTCAATGTATGTGTCAGCTGGACGGATGTTATAGGCGTCTGCTACGTTTTGAATATTTTCTCTTTTGGGATCTGAGTTTGGTTATGTTGCGTATGGAAGAGGGGAGGTGTGAGTGTGTTGCCTTGCGTGTGTGTTTGGGGGGGATGTGGTTGTGTTTGCGCTGGGGTTGTATGGGAGGGGGGGGGGGAGTTGGTTGTTATTTAATGTGGGGGAGATATAGCGGTCAGGGTCAGGCTGGTTATGTAGTGTGTCCCGAGGTTAGGTTATCAGGTCGATTCATCTCCCAGTGACTGACCCTCATATCTTGAGTCATCACACTGTTGTCACAGTCTCAAGATCTCAACAACCTTAGGTTACAGCCTGACACCAGCAGGTTTTCACAACCAGACACCAGCAGGTTTGGTTACAACCTGACACCAGCAGGTTTGGTTACAACCTGACACCAGCAGGTTTGGTTACAACCTGACACCAGCAGGTTTTCACAACCTGACACCAGCAGGTTTTCTCGTACTAGATGTTAGTGTTTTTCTTTGCCATTTCTCCTCACAGCAACGGCATTACCCTTAAGTATGATTGCCTGACCTCTGACCTGACCTTTGATATCCAGGTCAGAGGTCACGCCATCATGCCTGAGGCTCGTACCGTCTTGCTGAAGGAGACAATTGTCTGAGAATTGTTTTACGATTGAAGTAAATAAGGTGGAGTTTTGTTTTTCCTTGCGAAATTTGGAAGGAATTCTGACGTGAAACCAAACTTAACCTAACCTAACCTAAACTAACCTAACCTAACCTAACCTTATCATGGTGTTATTAGTACATGTTGTTGTAATAGTTGTAATAATATTTCATTATTTGATTGGATTATATTTTCAATATTTGTTCTCTCTTGCCAGGTAAGGGAGGCGTCACGGCTCGTACGTAGGGAAGGTCAGCTTGCCTGGGGGTCAGACTGGGTCACGTGCCAGGCGCGTGTGACGTGTTAGTCGTCATGTTGTTGCTAGGGTACTGAAGGTGGTCGGAGGTAAGGAGGAGCAAGTCGGCCATACCACAGAACTGAGACAAGCACAATTCCTTACAATCTCATACTGCATAAGGCTGACTGACATCTTATGGTATGTGTGTGCGTGAGAGAGCTCTGTTGCTACCACCTTATGGTGTGTGTGTGTGTGTGTGTGTGTGGGTGGGTGAGGTCTGTTGCTGACATGTAGTCAGTTACACTTGTTAAGATAAGGCAACACAGCAACCGTATGTACGTACATGACTTGCATAGTGGGTCTCTCTCTCTCTCTCTCTCTCTCTCTCTCTCTCTCTCTCTCTCTCTCTCTCTCTCTCTCTCTCTCTCTCTCTCTCTCTCTCACTGGTCCTTGTGGTTTTTGTATCATGTGATGGTTTTGTTAGCAGTAAACATGTTACCTTAATATAGTTTTAGTTTGTACTGAGGGAGAGTTGGTGAACTGGATGTTCTCTGTGTACATAAGATGTTGCAGTGGTGGGGACGTGTGTCATCATGTGTCTTAGGATAGTCTTGACCCACCTGGGAGCAGTTCAGGCGGACAGCTGGCGTGCTGGTGTGCCCCTGCTGAGCCAACAGCCAAGCCTGGGTGACTGGACCCTAGTGGTTGCGGCACTGAAGGCTCATGTCTACTGCCGCAGCTCGGCCCAGGAGGGGCTGCTATGGCTACGTCGCCCCAATTTGTTTTTATATTTTGATGGTTTGTGTTGTGAGGGTGTGTGCGTGTTTGGTGTATGATGAGAGAGTGTTGTGAGAGTGAGTATGCTGTGAGAGTGTGTTCGTTGTGAGAGTGAGTGTTTGGTGTGTGATGAGAGTGTGTGTGTGTGTGTTTGGTGTGTGATGAGAGCGTATGTGTTGTGAGAGTGTGTGTGTGTGTGTTTGGTGTGTGTAACCTTCCCACGAGCGGAGGGCGGGCTGGAGGGCATCACCTTCATTTGTTCGCCCAACTCATAAACAGCGGCTCTTGTTGGTGGCATGAAGGGTTGGCTGTGCCCGCCGTCAGCCGCCCCCTCTCCTCCACCTCTGTTTGTTGATTGTCTTATCGTGGACGGTGGTAGCGGCCCTTCCACACACCGCGACAAAATGCCCACAAAACGGCCATCTTTCTCTCCGCTCCCTCCACCCCGCCCTCACCCCCGACGCCTGAGGATGGATTGTCGGGGGTGTGGTGGGTGGGTGGCGCCGTGCCCTCTTAGGCGTCTGGCTGCTGTACGGACGACACCCGCTACTGTGACGTCCGCCAACCACCCACCTCCCACTCCCCAGCCTCACTATATAAACACAACCCCGTCATTTATCCAGACCTCGTGTTGGTTTCTGATCACATTGGAGGTACGCTCAGAAATGTGGGTCGATGGTTTACCTCCATGGTTGAGACTGACGTCGGCTCGTGATGGTGTAGTGTGGGTGTGAGGCTGCTAGCCTCGCCTTCCTCGGGTCTTGAAGAGCTCATTCCTATGATCAGTTTCACAATATTTAATAACTTGGCGAAAAAAAAAAATTTCTGTTAACAATTGTGTTCAGTCATACGTAGTCAACCTCATCGGAACCAGATCGTCTGTCTGGCCACAAGTTATTACAACTGAACCAGATTAACCTCGTCTTACATACCCGCCAGGATCAAGAATGTCGAATTCTTTCATCATTCTAAATACCTTTGATCAGATCACCCCTTAACCTTCTCTCTTGTGAACTAAATACCATCAAGTCATCCAGCTGGTTCTCCAGGATGGTATTTCTCGCTCAGGGAGTCATCAGGGCTACCAGCTGCTCTGTTATCCACGTCGGGTCTACCAGCTGCTCTGTTATCCACATCAGGGCTACCAGCTGCTCTGTTATCCACGTCGGGTCTACCAGCTGCTCTGTTATCCACGTCGGGTCTACCAGCTGCTCTGTTATCCACATCAGGGCTACCAGCTGCTCTGTTATCCACGTCGGGTCTACCAGCTGCTCTGTTATCCACGTCAGGTCTACCAGCTGCTCTGTTATCCACATTATGCATGTCTTCTCTGAGTAGTTTGACCAAAGCTGAACGCAGTATTCGAGATGCGGACACAACATTGAATTCGTATGACTTACTTACGAAGGTCAGAGTTGGTATCATCAATTGTCTTCCTCCTTCTTCAGCTACCGTAGCTTGTGTGTGTTAGAGAGAGAGAGAGAGAGAGAGAGAGAGAGAGAGAGAGAGAGAGAGAGAGAGAGAGAGTTTGAGTGATACTTAATATTTATTGACTATTGCTTCAAGAGCGGCAAGTTAACAGTTCAGTCCTGCCCCTCCTCCTCCTCCTCCTGTGGGCGGTGTGGTGGTGCAGTCCTGCTCCTCCTCCTCCCGTAGGCGGTGTGGTGGTGCAGTCCTGCTCCTCCTCCTCCTCCCGTAGGCGGTGTGGTGGTGCAGTCCTGCTCCTCCTCCTCCTCCTCCTCCCGTAGGCGGTGTGGTGGTGCCGTCCTGCCCCTCCTCCTCCTCCCGTAGGCGGTGCTGTGGTGCAAAAGAGGATTCAGAGTGGACACAAGGGCCGGGAACCGAGCCATAGTGAGTGACATTACATAATAAGGGAACTTTTTTATACAAGAACTGGGTAAGAATGAATGAATTATTTAACAAGTTATATAATTGAACCTACGACGAAGGCTAACCCACAATGATTGGATTACATAACAAGGAACGTCATGATGGAACGATTTACAACAGGGAAAGTTGGGATATATTTTTTAACCGAGTTAGAACATTGTCATGAGTGAAATGCTTTCATATATCTTGTTATATTCAGGAGGAATTTCCTACTTTTACGACAGACAGTTACATAATGTTGCAGGGCGTGAGAGCAAACCTGCTGGTGGAATCTACATTTGGTTTTTGCATATCCACGTGAGGCGCAAACTCTTCTGAGCATCTACAACCCTGCCAGAACCTGGCGACGACAACAACAGCAACAACATCGAGTCATCAGCTGATGCTGTCAGTGGAGCTGTGTACCATAACATACATGGTTGTCGTGCGTGGTATTGCGATGGTAGTTGGATCTGCTTGTGTTCGTGCCTTCATGTGAGGGACGGTACGTCCGTGGTCAAGGATCGTACCATCGTGATCCTGAGGGTGAAGTAGCACTTGAAGTCTTGGTGTTGTTGGTGGAGGGGAGGAGGGTATCTTATGACCCGTGTCTCACGGTGCTGTGTTACTGCCTGTGTCTTGAGGTATTTTTGGCCTCAGTGAGTGTCTACCTGGAGTACATGCAAGAAGGACCTCCAGTGTTAAGGTCAAGTTAGATTTTGAGTGTTAAGGTTGAGTGGGAGTGTTGTTCCATCACACTGTGATCAGCAGCAAGCTGCATACACAACTCTGCCGAGTACCTGGTCTGACCATTATGTCTTTATGTATGTGATCGTCATCAGGGGAATCATAGTTCTCAAGTTGCCGTCTCGAGTCTCATTCTTAAAGATGCCTGGTTTTCTGCTGGTGTTGTGTGTGGGCCTGTATGGATGGCGCCAGATCTGTCTTGTGGAGACAGTCGTTGACGGGCCACGGTAAGGGTAAGGACGGGTGGGTTGGACAGCCCGGTTCCCGGTCGCTGGTAAAAGTTCCAACAAGACCCATATACCATCGTCAGATCCCCCCCTTATGTGGCAAGTACGTCCGTGTTTCTTTCACACCCGAGCCTCAGGAGGGGACGAGCAGCATGTTGCTGGTGTGGAGCTGTGGAGATGAAGGTTTTGTGTGGCCGTCAGCGGCTTGATGTGCGGGTGTCAGGCCTCCCCAACCCAAGGCTGACACTAAGCCAGTTTATACAGCATCAAGGACGAGGAACTTACGGCGTTTGTATAGTTGGCCGAATTTTGTGTTGAGTAGTTTGTGTTGTGACCAAGGGAGTTTACAGCAATGTTGTTGTAGAACAATTGTTGAATGATAACGTGATTCGCCATTTGATATGTACTACTGTTATATATTCTTCGTTGATCTGCTGTTGTTATGACGTGTCATGATATACCTGATGACGTAGCTGTTATAATACAATGTAGAATACTAGGTCACGTGATGGATGTGTCTTGGTGGATGTCGATGGAAGGTGTAAGGTTCAAGTATGGCTTAACTCCCGCCAACCCGCACTCATTATGCCGGTGACCCCACTTGACCTGTACCCCTCACGCGGCTCTTTGCCTTCTTTCTTCTGTCATAGAGGCAGCCAGCCACGCTGGCGACCGGCTAATGTGGCCGGGACCGGCCTCCTCCTCCTCCTGCCTGGTTCGGGTTGCCGCTGGCCAAGTACCGCTGGTTGAGGTGTCATATTATAGCAGTGGTGTTGGCCTTGTGGTAGATATGGTGGTCATCCAGTGGTAGTTATGATAGTGGTGGTGTTATGTTGGCAGTGGTGGTAACTTGGTAAAGGTGAGACTGCCTTCGTGAGGATATTCTGGCAGTGGTGCTGCTGCTACTGCCATCACTGAAGCAGACGAGGCTCATAAATCCGATTCCTCCGCTCGAGTGTGTGTGTGTGTGTGTGTGTGTGTGTGTGTGTGTGTGTTCAAGTGTACACACGCCTGGTGTGGTGGTGACTCTACCCCAGCAACAGTGCAGGGGAGGAGGGCCAGCAAGGTGGTAAGGGTATGGTGCAGCGTCATGGCCCTTTTGGATTAGAGAGGCAGGAAGGGGCGGGCGGGCGGGCGGGCTGGGTCGTGTGTCGGTCTGGGTAGGCGGTGTCTGCCGCCGCGTCACCACACCCACCCACCCACGACCCTTGTTGACATCCGTTTTCTTTAGCCACTTTTGTTTATTTCCATTTTCTTCGGTCTCTTTATGGATATTTTTGTCGATTACTTTTCTATTTTTCTCCATCTCTCTTTGTGTGTATCTGCGGACATTGTTGATGACTCAGTGTTCATTTAACCTGTTTCTTGACTGTATGGGTTGTTAAGGGAATATTATAGTTTTATATTTTGTGATATACTTTTCCTGTAAAGTCTACTAAGGAGAAAGACTTTACCCACGTCTGTGTGGATACTATGTACAGTATGTACACCCTATGTGTATCTCTGGTGATGTAGATGTATATGTACATATGTGCTCTCATGATTAAATATGAGGATGATCATATTACCGTTATGGTCTGTCTGTTGGCTCCTGTTGGGTCTACGTCATGGCCACAACAGAAGTTGCCTTTGTTTATGATGCCGTGACCTATGACCAGAGAGTGAAGGGTCAGGTCAGAGGCCAGGCCACCATACCCAGGGGTCGGACCATCAGAGGGTCATCTGTGGTGTTGAAATATCTCAGCCAAGTTGTGTTGTAAGTCTTGGGTTATGATACGGTTGTTCACGATGACCACATGTGGTTGCATGCCGCCCCTCGCCCCTGGTGAGAGACCTGGGTCACCGTGTGTGGTGGGTCGTGTGCCTCGCCTCCTGTTGGACAAGCAGCTGTTATGAGCCAGTGTTGTGTTTGTGTGTCTTTCGATTAAGTAATGAGAGTTGAGGGTTGTAGTGCTCGCTCCTGCCGCCCTGAACGTCGTCTTATTACTTTTTGTTTGACTGGTTTGTTAGGGTCGGGTGGCTGACTCACACAGGGCGTAACGTCTGTTGACCACCTCACACAAGAGAAACAGATCCTGTGTTTGGTCGAAATCGGCCAGAGGCGTCAGTATGGGTGACAGTCTCGTGTATACGTAATATGGTAACGTCACTGCTGGCCAGGAGGGTTGTACTACAGTTATGTAGATATATTCTTGATCCCTGAACAGTATAGTCAACTCACACATCAGCTTGAACACGTAGGTAGCTCTTGTGTTTGATATTGTATTCATTTATTTGATGTAGATGACATTAGCGAGGTTATGAACTGTATATTGTGGAGGACTCGTTTATGTGGATGATGATATAGTGCAGTTGTTGATGACCATTGTAACGTTATCACACAAGACTGGTGAGTTGTGAACACTAACCAGTACAACCTCGCTGTGCAAGGTTATAACTGGTTGTGGGATATCTCGTGTGGCGCGATGCAACACGACTCACACCAACTCATACATTATTATACATAAATGTGAATGGCTCTTGTGATTGAAGTCGTATGATGATGGTCGTAGTAGTTAGTAGAACTGGTGGTTGTTAGTGAACACGACTTTAGCACAAGCGTTCTGTGTGTGTGTGTGTGTGTGTGTGTGTGTGTGTACATGGGTGATGGCAGACCCTATAACAAGTGGGTTAATGACTCCTGAAACTGAGGAGGTTCTCACACACCACCATACTGGTCACTAGAGCACGCTGGTGACCTCACTACCCATGACCGCGTGACCCCGCTCCAGCCAAGGTCACTCGGGGAGTACACTTACACAGAACGACACACACACACACACACACACACAGCGGCCAATCATTTCAAGTTATGTAAGGGGGTTGGTTGCTTATGTTTGGGTACGTGCATGTGTGCGTGCGTGCGTGGTTCCGTCTGTCTCCTGGCGTGTGGTAACAGTGCGTCGGGTACAGAGGCGTGTGGTAACAGTGATGGTGCTCTGGGATCAGTCCAAAGATGATCAAAGAGGAGGTGGGGTCGTCATTTAGTTGACGGTACGACCCTTGAGCACGCGGTACAACCCTTGAGCACGACGGTACGACCCTTGAACACGACGGTACAACCCTTGAACACGACGGTACGACCCTTGAACATGACGGTACGACCCTCGAACACGACGGTACGACTAAGCACGACGGTACGACCCTTGAGCACGACGGTACGACCCTTGAGCACCGCGTTACAACCCTTCGTTGCGATGGCCAGCCTTTTGACCTTTGCCAGTCAGTTATAAATAATACCAGAACCAATTTAACGAAGAGACTTGCCGATAAAACTGGCGGCGGTCCCGATTTAATGAAGGTGCGTCCTGCTTAAACAAGACGTTCCAGAAAAAAAATGAGATAGATAAAAAGTCTCAAGGATAAAAGTGCTAGAGGGGGGGCGGGGCACACAAGTGTCGGAATGAATACATGTGAGACGAACTCCCACTTATCAATATATATATATATATATATATATATATATATATATATATATATATGTGTGTGTGTGTGTGTGTATAGAGAGAGAGAGAGAGAGAGAGAGAGAGAGAGAGAGAGAGAGAGAGAGAGAGAGAGTTAAGGCTTCATATTCAAGGATAGCAGAAGGGGATGCCTGATATTAGAACTGTTTTTGCCGTTATTCACTACTGGGTTTTCGTACGTAGTAATCACGCGCGCGCACACACACACACACACACACACACACACACACACACACACACACACACACACACGCACACACACACCACGTCTGACTCTGCTGCCAGCGAGAGGGAGTGTCAGGCTGCGCTAGTGTTGGCCTTTGCCATGACTCAAGTATCCATGGTGTGTCCCGCCTCACATGGTGTGTGGCAGTCATGTCGTCCAGAGCTGGTAGACCCATGGTGTGTGGCAGTCATGTCGTCCAGAGCTGGTAGACCCATGGTGTGTGGAGCCACGTCGTCCAGAGCTGGTAGACCCATGGTGTGTGGAGCCACGTCGTCCAGAGCTGGTAGACCCAGGGTGTGTGGAGCCACGTCGTCCAGAGCTGGTAGACTCATGGTGTGTGGAGCCACGTCGTCCAGAGCTGGTAGACCCATGGTGTGTGGAGCCACGTCGTCCAGAGCTGGTAGACCCATGGTGTGTGGAGCCACGTCGTCCAGAGCTGGTAGACACATGGTGTGTGGAGCCACGTCGTCCAGAGCTGGTAGAGGCAAAACCTTTCGTAACGATATAGATTGTTTCCCTCGACCAGAGGACGAGTGTGGACACTGAATGGGACGGCCCTCCAACATGCTGTGTTATGTCTCGTCATTATTGCTTGTGTTTTTTGTTTGTTTGTTTTTTTTTCTTGCGCTCAGACCTTGGCATTCCTGCTTATGATATCATAAGTGTTAGTATCATACCCCGATGGAGGCGGTCCCAAGCGTCTCTCTCTCTCTCTCTCTCTCTCTCTCTCTCTCTCTCTCTCTCTCTCTCTCTCTCTCTCTCTCTCTCTCTCTCTCTCTCTCTCTCTCTCGTGGCCGAGCATATAGGTCATCGTCTGGAGTTGTCGTTACATCGGGTTCTCCCGATCATCACCTTGGCCTGTGTTGAGGGACATTACGTTGTGCTAGACGTACATGGTGAAGTGTTCCAGGTTCCCGCGTCATGCAGACTGCGTGCGTACCTCATGGTAGGAGTTGATTGGTCGAGCAGATGTTGTGGAATATTCAGTAGACCAATTATGTCGGGCGTAAGTGATCTCCTCCCTGATGGAACGTCTGTTGAAATCCCCGTGTGGCTGGTGTGTCCTGCGTCGTCTGCTGGTGATTAGCGTAGCCTCAGGACGGTGTGTGAGGTGGGTGGTGTGTCAGTGGGTGGGTGTGGGTGGGTGGTGTGTCAGTGGATGGGTGGGTGGGTGCGGGGGCTGCCACAGTAGAGAGACACAGAGGCGGTCTGTACAGTACAAGGCCACTAGTGGGCGTCATATCCCAGCCATCCCTTGTCCTAGTATGCCCTCCCATGTCCTATCCCCTATCCCAGGAAGGCCTTGACCTTAACCTCTTAACCACCCAATCATTCCTCTCTCGCCTATCCACTCCATGATCGCTCGTCATCCACCCTTCCCACGCCCAGCTTACCAAGCATCCTATCCACGGCCGCTTTCTCTCTCTCTCTCTCTCTCTCTCTCTCTCTCTCTCTCTCTCTCTCTCTCTCTCTCTCTCTCTCTCCCTCCCTCCCTCCCCCCCCCTCTCTCTCTCTCCTCTCTCCTCTCTCTCTCTCTCTCTCTCTCTCTCTCTCTCTCTCTCTCTCTCTCTCTCTCTCTCTCTCTCTCTCTCTCTCTCTCTCTCTCCTGCTGTGTACCTCACCATCCAGTACGTCTCCCACTCTGCCACATGTGGTCCATCCAGACGTGTTCTCACTCTCCGTCCACCGACTCTGCCATCCACCACACGACCTGGCGGCAGATGGCATCTACCTCAGCGACCGTACGTCCCCGGCAGACAACAACAGTACAACCCCCCCCCCCTTCCCCCCGCCGTAAACAGTTTAGTGACGGGTGTGTTGTATCTCGCTCAGACCAGACCGTAACGACCTCGACCAGACGACCATACCCGACCACGACCAGTCGACCATAGCGAGCAGGACCAGAGTGAACCATACCGATTGGGTTTATGTAGCGTTACGTTCACGCAAGGCATCCACACCGTGACCTGTGTAGTGAAGGTCCTGACTTTATCCTGGTCTTGTATCAGTCATGTTCTGAGGCGTCCTGAAGCACTTATTGTCTGACCATCTGAAGGTGTGAGTGGGGTGTTGGCTGGGTCGGGCCACTCGTGGCAGTGGTCATCAAGTGAGGCTGGAGGTGGGTAATGAGAGCAGCAGACGAGCCACATACCCGCCACGCCGCCACTAAAGGTCGCTACTGGTTTGTGTTGGCCACACTGCAGGCCAGTGTGGCCACGCCGAGGGTCGGACCTCCTCCTGTGACGCCTGCTACCGCTTCTGTTACGCTTGTTACTGTTACACCAGCCCTCCCACCTGTCTTGGTATCTTGCTTGTAATGCAGCTGCTGATATGCCAGGTGTCCTGTTCTATAGGCCATGACACCTGCCTTACAGGTAGTCCTTCTGGCTGCTGCTGCTGCTCCAGGATGCCAGACTTGCTGCAGCTGCCCTCAGTTCTCTGTTGCTGCTGCCGACATTCCTGCTGGCGGTGTTGCCCGGCAGGTAGTGGTGTGGTGTGGCAGCTGCGTCATGGCTGTTATTTATGATGCTGCCGACGGTAGTGGCGCTACTGTGTCTACTTGGGAAATGCCCAGCCAGGCTACTGGTTTTTCTGGGTGTGTGCTCGTGGCCCCAGGCCTGCCCGCTCCTGCAGGTGTTGATGGCGATGATCCAGGTCCTGGTCTGGGCGGTGTAGTGGCTCTACTGACAAGTACTATTGCTACCCTCGTGCTCCTGGTCCCCGCAGTGCCTGGTACTATGACGTATTGTCAGACCAGGTAGCCTAGTGATGGCGTTGGGGTCAGGGATTGTGAGTTGCTCCGCTGCTGTGTGGCACTGACCCTCCCTCAGGGACACCTGACGTGACCCTGTGACCTTCTCTCAAGGACACCTGATGACCCTGTGAATAGTGTCTTTCAGCCGAGGGGTGTTGAAGGGGTTGGTCGTGGACAGATGGAGTCCCAGTTAGATTTCGTTCGTGTGTGAAGTTTTGGTTGAGACTTGGTTGGCGTGGCTTGGAGATATATACCTGGGACGTGGGTGTTGGGGATGGTACGACCCTTGAATAGGATGGCCTGGCCTTTAACCTGACCCTTAAGGATCAGGTCAAAGACCAGTCCAGCTCACCCCAGGGTCGCATCGTCGTTCGTAAGGGTTGTGCAGTAGTTTTCAAGGGATGAACAACAGGCTGTTATGTCTGTGGTGTTCACTGTTTCTAATGTGGTCAAACGGACTGTATGGCTTGATATTTTGGCCAAAGGCTCTTTGGTAGTGGTGGCACCTTCACATAGGTTACTGTTGGCACTGGTTTGTTGGCTCATGTTGGCACTGGTCTGCGTGTTGGTACTGGTGACTCGTGTTGGCACTGGTCTGGTGGTTGTTGTTGCTAGTCTGGTGGCTCATGTTGGCACTGGCACTAGTCTGTGGCTGGGTAGGCACGGTGCCAGAGGTTTAGGCACCCCTGGGCTCAGGTGTCATGATGGCCGCACCACATGGCTCTGGGGGGGGGTGCCAGTGGGAGCAGGTCATGTTGCCAGGGTGGCTGGGCCCTGTTGTCATCTGGGTTGTCACTCCTAGTGGTGGCAGACGAGGAGCCACAGGTAGACTGCTTAACGAGCAGGTCACATAACTTGTGTTGTCTGCCGGAGGAACAGAGGAAAGCTTCGCTGTGTTTGTATGAGGACGTCAGGAGGAGGAGGAGGAGGTGGAGGGAGCAGGTCCTCTGTTTCCGTCCCTGTCATTGTTGTTATAGTCATGGAAGCCCCGCCGGTAGCACTGTTGTATTGTCGTGTTCCTGTTGTTTGTTATGACTGTTGTTATCACGAGTGTTGTTGTATTGTTATTTGCTACAACAGTACAACACGTACCGTATCATGTTGTTTGTTCCATCTTAAGATGGCACACCTGCTGGTGTTGCCACCGTCCACACACCTGGCTCAAGATGGCACATGTCACACCTGCTGGTGTTGCCACCGTCCACACACCTGGCTCAAGATGGCACATGTCACACCTGCTGGTGTTGCCGCCATCCACACACCTGGCTCACCTCAGGTGTCGGGGTTGAAAGACTTTAAATAGGATCGTTTTTTTTAGACTTTTTTTTTCCCAGAGGCGTCAAGATTCGTGCCACACAGTGGTCCGTTGGGTGGGAAGAAAACTGAGCGTACGATAAAAAGTAGTTAGGACGTAGGTTAGAATTAATTGTTATTTCTCGGAAGTGAGAGAGAGAGAGAAGAAAATGAGAATCAGATAGACTAGTGTAGGAGGATAAGAAAGTCCGTCAGTAGGAGGCGTGGCACGGCATATGTCACACGCCTTGTTGAGATGTGGCGGTGTGTAGCGCTGATATGTTACTATAAGTCAAGCCACGTAGCTATGTCCCCGGCCACGCCACACGCCCTTGCCAAGGGCATGGGAGTCTTGGATATTGAGGCAAGACGGTGGACTGTGTAGGTCAGTCATACGTCTGGGAATTAACTTTGGAAATCTATGATGAATTTGACACTCACCTTTGTTTGCGTCAAACCGACGTATCATTCAGCTGCTGAGATTATGTACGTCAGGTAAATAAAGACTTTAAAAGTAAATACTTTAATACGTCACACAATCTGCAGCTCCTTATGTGACGTTTCAGATACACGGTCGTGACCAGAGCCTGGGAAGAACCCTGGTGTTTGTGTCTGTCTAAACCCCAAGTGATCTGAACCTTCTGCTGTCTGATCTCCACGGGAATTTGAACCTTTGTCTGTCTGCTCTTGAACCCCACGGGAACCTGAAACTCTGACTGTGTGAACCCCTGATGCATAAACCCCTGGTGTGTGGTGAGGCCTTGGGTGGGTGGGTGTGTGACCGTGTGGTGTGGCTGGGAACACCGTGGTGGTTGCCTGGATCCGTCACCTGGCTGACGGAGGAGCCACACGGAAGCAGAAGATTAATGATTTGTCGCTAAATGAAGAATGGCTTGGCTGCAACACTGATCTTACATCGGACCTTACGGGGACCCATGTGTTCATCAGTCAGAACCAAAGAGAAGTAGGACATGAGGAAGACGAGAAGGTTGTAGCTCTAGTAGGTGTTGTAGAGTGGAATTCCTGGTGGTCATCTCCGAGACTACAACATCGTCAACATCGTGTTGATCTTGTCAACGTGAGTGTTGAAGTACGTCCGGCCGCTGCTGGAGACATGCTGGCCTGAGGGTGGTGGTGCCGGGCCTGGACTCTGACGTCTAGACGGTTCACATAGCAGTACCGCTGGACCAGAGACACTGCCAGAACCCGACACCTTCACCTCGAACTGGGCCGGTGACGGACTAAGCCAGGATCTGTATGAAGGCTTTTGACACTGTCACCCAAGGAGGCAGCGTCTGCATGAGGATTACTTTGTGGATTAACTCCGTGGTCAGTGGTATGATAAGGATTATATAACGTTTACGACGTCACGTATCTTGGTGTCTGGTCAGCCACTGTTGCTGTAGGTTTGGTGGTAATTGCCAGGAGCAAGTGCGCGACCGTACGCTGTGTGTCTTGTGCCCCGTGATGATCACCTGACGAAGGTTAGTTTAACGCCTTCGCTATGACTGTGCGGCCACTTGAGTATGATGACCCGGACCTTTAAGGGTCAAGTTAGAGGTGGAACAACCATTCCCAAGGGTCGTACCGTCGTGCTTAAGGATTGTACCCTCGTGTTGGAAGGTCGTACCGTCGTGTTGGAAGGTCGTACCGTCGTGCTCGAGGGATTAAGACCACCTCAGTTGGTTTCATCCTGGTGTTTGTGTGTTTATTGTACCAGTTCGTCTGGCGTGAGGTGCCCACATCAAACACAGTTTACTGGTAGACTTCTGGTGTCAATCTGTGTGAGTCTACTTTATCTACCTCGAGTCGTCCAACACAGATGATGATGGGATTTGTCTTCGTCAGTTTAAGTAGAGTTATTAGAGTTCATATTGATGTTCTCTTATTTATATGAGTTGACACTGATTCTATCGACCTTTCTACATTTTCTCTGGTTGACCCCAGTTTACAGTCACGGCGCCAGGTTAGGTCCAGAACCCGGGGTCTGTAAATGTGGTTAATTATGATAAGCTTGCATCACCCTGACGTCACTGGCACTGTAGGAATGGTACTGTATGTTCTCACATATTAAATAAAGCTTCGTTTTTAATCATAAGATTTTTAAATGCCTCATAAATATGGCCGTAATTAAGCAAATTACTTTGTCATCTTAATTTTTCAGAGCATTGCTACATGATAATTTGATGTGTGTTTTGGGACAACCTCAGCTTGCTCATACCCTCCTAAACCTGCGGGCTTTCCCACGCTCCAGGTAATTGGCTCGTTAAGGAGACACTCTTACAGTGGTTAGGTCGTTAGTGGTGAGCATTTCCATATGTTTTCCGGTGGGGTTCGCTTGTCTGGCTTTCACACAATGTTGGTCTACGTCTACTGTGCCTCAGCTACTTTTCTTCTTTCCTTTTATCATTTCTTCTTTCTTTCCTTCTTTCATTCTTCCACCTCTTTCCAAAACATTTATGACCCGGAAGCCGTTTTCTCTAAGGTGTTGGGATCCGCTGATGAAGAAAATAGTGTCTATCGGTAGGCCTCTCCCTCTCCCCTCCTAAAGTAGCTGATCAAGACGGCTGTTGCATTCCGCAGGTCGTGTTACGTACCTCAGGGTCTTAAGGGTAGTGTTTGGGAGGACTGAGGATGAGCATTTATGGTGGGTAGGTCTCTCTCTCTCTCTCTCTCTCTCTCTCTCTCTCTCTCTCTCTCTCTCTCTCTCTCTCTCTCTCTCTCGTGCCATTGATGTTGGTTGGTGGCAGTCAGTGGTGGTAACGTGTGTGTGTGTGTGTGTGTGTGTGTGTGTGGCCGGTTGCCAGCTGGGCGGGAAGGGAGGGGTTAGTGGCAGTGTAACACAGGGACGCGGCCACTTCCCTCATGATACATGACGCTGCTATGTTGTTTACATCATATGTAAAGAGAGAAACAGTTCATGATACATATTCTTAACAGCGTTTGTTCCATAGTTTGACCATAGAGGCTTCCATACGTCAGAGCAGTGGTCGACCTACAGTCGTGTTTCCCTCACCCTCAGAGGCAATCAGATTCTTCTGTAAACATTCAAGTTGTGAAGATTGTAATTGATTTGTCTTATATGGTTTCTAAGATCTTTATAGGGAGATTGTCACCGTCCCAAACGATGCTGTTCGACTGGGCATTGGATATTTCTCTCCAGCTGTACCCCCGTCGTGTGTACTGTAACCCTACCCACATGTATTGATGGGTACTTCCCCATGTATTGATGGGAACTCCCCCTGTATTGATGGGTGCTACCCCTTGTAACTACACCGCCATCTTCTGATGGGTACTCTCCCTGTGTGACTCGCGTCTGATGGTGCCCTGCTTCCATTAACTGGAGTCCGGTGTTCTGATGGGCCTGACAGTCTCTTGGAAAGGTTAGGCAAACAGCGTTGGTGTGGCGGCGGTGGTACATGATGGCTCCAACATGTGGCAGGACTTGACATTAGCTGCTGGTGGTACTACTGGCTTGTGTGATGCCTCTCCTGGGGAGGCAAGAGATGTTCAACACGCTCCTCATCCTGACTCTCTCTGGCCATCACCTGCCCCTCATCTAACAGTTCGAGGTTCGCCATTATCGCCACCTGTCACTACAGATCCCTCGTCCCCGAGTTGCAGTTCAGCACCACAGCCACATCGACCCCGTCTGAGCTGGTACAGACCGCTACAAGAAGAGCCTCACACCAGCCACTGTGAACATCATCAACGATTGGTGGACTGACACTTGGGTCTCTGTGTGAAGACTGCCTGACACCCCCCCACCCCCTTCTTGTAGCCCCACAATCTGCGTTTGATATATTTTGTCCATATTTTCAGCCTGTGGCTGAGGTTAGTTCATGAAGCCTATATTATTATTATTATTATTATTATTATTATTATTATTATTATTATTATTATTATGATTGGTGGTAGTGATAGTGTAGTTGTTCATTAGTGATGATAGGCAGTGTGTAAGGCATGGATGGCGTGGTGACGATGGGGTAGTGGCAGTAGTGGCAAGTGTTAGTGGGGAGCCCTGGGTAGTGGTGGAGGAGGGGGTGATGGAGGAGGGGAGAGAGAGTGAAGCGGGTCCTTGTGGGGTGGACGGCGGTGCGCGGCACCTCACACGGATATTTGCATGCCACTCAACTGAAGGTATCCAGATGGATGGTGAGGGACGTGGCCTGGGAGATGGCTGGTAGTGAGGGACGTGGCCTGGGAGATGGCTGGTAGTGAGGGACGTGGCCTGGGAGATGGCTGGTAGTGAGGGACGTGGCCGGGGGACGTTGGGTGATGAGGGACGTGGCCGAGGGACGGTGGTGGGTAGTGAGGGACGTGGAGGGGTACGGTGGGTAGTGGGAACTGGCTGACATAGACCGGGGAACAGGGAGACCAACAGGTTCTGAATAGGCGTTTAAAGATGGAAGGAATGAATGGTAATTGACCCAGATAAGGGGAAGTAGCAAGATGCCGCAGGATGGGGGAGGTGTATGGTGATGGGAGAATAGCTGTTAAGGAGTAGAGGTGAGCTGGGGGCAAGACGGAGGAAGATATAGATGCCAGGACCTTCAAGGCTTGAGATTAGATGGCTTCCGTGGGTCACCCATACCACACTGGCCAGGGTGGCGGGTACCTGGTAATGTAGGAAGCCAAGTATCACTGGTACCTGTACAGGTAGTGCGCACCTGTCCTGCTTCCCCACCAGGGTCGTGACACGATACCCGAGGGTCGCACCCTTCTGTTCAGGGGGTCAACTCACAAGAGATCCATCCATAGGTCATGTGGTCACAGCCAGGAACAGACGACCTGTGACGGAGGTTCCCACAGACGTAAGCCACACACACGAGAATTTCATGTCCGACCAGCTACTAAGAATATGGTCAGGTTAACCTGGTGTGGATGTGATGATGACCAACACTTGCAGGATAACAGGGCGATCTACAGGCTCGTAGCCAGTGGTAGCCAACACCTCGGACACCATCAACATTACATGTCACGCTCAGGTTTCTGGTCGTCATTAACCTGGACTCGTGTCTCATTAAGAAGTCATGATAACACTTATCACATGTCACTGGAACAGTGAACAATACGTAATGACGAGTTCCTGGCGCCTCCAGGCTCGTACTACCAACTGCCAGTGTCATGTCGTTCTCATTGGTCGCTTTATGATATGAAGTTCTAAAAGTTACTCGCTCGTAACGAGTTAAGTTGAGAACGTTTGATGACTTCTGATGATCATTATGACAGTAGGAAACACAGGTTTAGGGACGTCACAATAGTTCACGTGGTGGGGCTCTTGACCGCCTCCTGCATGCTGATCATTCCACACGACGGTATGACCCTTGAGCACGACACTACAGCCCTTGGGTGTGACCGCCTGTCCTTTGACATGACACATAAAGGTCAGGTCAAAGGTCAGGCCGTTATAACCAAGGGTTATACCGTCGTGCTCCAGCCGTTGGTTGTGTACCTTCGTCTGTGTGTATGTTTGTGTATGACGTTGTGGATGGTAGACTCGTGGTGAGGGCGCCTGTGTGCACGTGATGGACGCGTCTTGTGTTTTGTCTTGTGTTTATTCAATCATTACATGATCCGGGCAGCCAGATGGGGCGATAATGTGTTCGTCTGAGTGCCGGACCGACCGACTGGTACACCCAGTCATCATGTTCCACATCAAAGCTTTCCTCCAAGTTTTATTGTCTTCAAAACATGAGGGAAGTGTGTAAGATGCCAGCACCCCTCCCCTCCCCCCGCCTTCATACACTGGCCAGAGAACAAGAAAACGCTAGTTTAAAAGCCACATAAAAATTGAGTTAAGTCAAGATGGTATCGCGTTACCTTCTGACGTCATGGAAGATGGAGGGCCTTCAGTAAGGAGTGTGTGAGGTTACCATGAGTGACCATAGTAACTATGATGATGACCAGGAAATGATGATCCTTTATACTTGACGATGATCATAATGACATTATTTACTTGATGATAATGATGATAATGATGATGATAATGATAATGATAAGAACTTGGTCGTTATGATAACATTTAGCGTGACATCCGAAGCATCGTCTGGTGAATCACTCACTGTAGTTGCCACATATTAAAACCTTAGCTTTTTTTAACTTGATTATGTTTACTGTAGCGGGAAAGTGATTTTTGATTCATATTTACAAGAAATTTTACGTTTGGCTTCATGATTGTAGGCGGCGTGGCCGTGTGTGTGTGTGTGTGTGTGGGTGGGTGGGTGGGTGGGTGAAGCTAGCGCGGGTGGCGGCGTCCGAGCCTGGCTGGACTACTGACCCATGGTTATTATCACTGGTGGTGCTGCCGTCTGCCCCCGTTACCTTCACCGTCCAGACACATGCAGTCGTCGACCGGCCGCTTTGATCTGACGTTGAAGATAACCCGTTGAGCACAATACGACCCCTGAGAACGACCACTGAGCATTAATGACCAGGAGACCTTACACTCTCCTAGCCTGGCTCTTGACCTGTGCTCGACGTACGATGGTTCTGTGCCACACATAGAGTTTCCTGGGAAGGAAGACAAAGAAGATTATTTCTGTTTGTAGTTTTGATTTTTATATAGTTTACTGCCTGCCCCCTCCTGAGCAAGGTAGCGTCAGGGGTAAACGAAGAATGGCCTCGTTCACACACACACACACACACACACACACACACTGTGGCTGTCATGTAGCGACACCCAGCCACGGCTCAGCCCTACGTACACTGACCCATCTGTGGTTTATTGACATAATGAATATATGACGATATTTTGTTTTAGAATTTCTTAAACGTTTTGATTTCCAGAAGGAGTTTGTTTGTTTGAAGTGTAGGTGGTTCAGAGGAACATACTTGCCTTAGTAGGTCATAGCTAAATGCTTTCATATAGACTTCATATAACCAGGTTTTAATAATTTGTTACATAACCACGAGATACTGTACATATGTGCTGCTTTATTGTGTTCTCTGCATATATTGTTTCATAATATCAGAAGTCTCACATCTTCCTCATAATGTGAGACGTATTGATTGATTATCCTTAATAATAATGTTTGATTACTAGTGATGTGTGTGTGTGTGTGTGTGTGTGTGTGTGAGTGTTGTGTGTGTGTGTGTGTGTGTGTGTGTGTGTGTGTGTTGTGTGTGTGTGTGTGTGTGTGTGTGTGTGTATGTGTGTGTTGTGTGTGTGTGTGTGTGTGTGTGTGTGTGTGTGTGTGTGTGTGTGTTGTGTGTGTGTGGCTTAATTTAACTTGTCTCTTCTGATTTATTAGATAATCTTCATCATCATATTTATTAATTGAAGATTTTAAGAGACATTATGATAGACATTATAGTAGACATTATGATAGACATTTTAATAGACATTATGATAGACATTATAGTAGACATTATGATAGACATTATGATAGACATTGTAGTAGACATTATGATAGACATTGTAGTAGACATTATGATAGACATTATGAGGTAATGATAGATGTTTGTAGTTGTGTCATTATTTACGTGTTCCATGGTTGCAGGATGCCTTGTGTTGCCTCAAGATGTTGACCTCACCTTCAAGTTGCCAGGTACTGTTGTGGCACAGTCATCCCCTCCCTCACCCACCCCAACACTCATCCACGACCCTCTGTATCACTCATCCACCACTTCTCCAACATTCATCCACCACTGCCTCCAACATCCATCCACCACTGCCTCCAACATTCATCCACCACTGCCTCCAACATTCATCCACCACTGCCTCCAACACTCGCCTCTCAAACCCCTCGTACTCTGGGCAGTCCAGGTATGGTTATTGCCTCACAGTCCCACCATCTGGGTGTCATTCATCCACACTTACCCGTCCCTCTTCCACTAGTTCCTCCACCGAGACATCCACTCTCCTAGCCCTTCATCCACTTGACCACCCTTCATCCATCATTCATTCATCCATCTTTATCCATCCGGCATCTCTCAGTTTCACACCCGCGAATTCATCATCCACTTGTCTTTCATCCACTTGTCTTTCATCCACTGTCTCCCACGATGTCCTCTTCTCATCTCTAGGTCACCTCATCCACCCATTGATTGACCTGTCATATACCCACATCGACCTATCATCCCGTCATCCAGCCATGGTCACTCATCCAAGAGTGAACATGGCTTCCGTGTGGTCATGTCATCCACCACCTGACCATCACCACTGTCGTCTGGCTGGTCACCAGCTGTCCAGATCCTGTGTTAAATAACTTGCATGTTGTGTGCCGCCCATGGCTGACCACGCCCACCTGGTGGATGTTGTGTGCCGCCCGTGGCTGACCACGCCCACCTGGTGGATGTTGTGTGCCGCCCGTGGCTGACCTCGCCCACCTGGTGGGTGTGGTGTGTGTGTGGGGGGGGGAGGCTCGTCCTCGACTTGTTCCTTGTGTGTTGAGCTAACCACACGACACAAGTGGCTACACTTTACATTTTCTATATTTTGGATATACAAACCAGAATGTTGTATTGGATGTTGCATGACGTTATACATCTACTGTATGGACGATTGAATGATGTATGTATCCAGCGAGGTCGTGTACACATACCTCATGTATAGCTGACACAAGGGAGAGGTTGGGATATATGAATTATAATATAGGAATATAACAGTGGGTCTGGCATTGTCATACCTACGTGTTTCCGTTGTCCCAGGGACGAACAGAGAAAGCCCTTAGCGTGTGTGTGTGTGTTGTGTGTGTGTGTGTGTGTGTGTGTGTGTGTGTGTGTGTGTGTGTGTGTGTGTGTGTGTGTATGTGTGTGTGTATGTATGTGTGTGTGTATGTATGTGTGTGTGTGTGTGTGTGTGTGTGTATGTGTGTGTGTGTGTGTGTGTGTTGGCCATTGTCTGTACAAATCCTTCGTCTGTCAATGTTTTCCGCTTGTTTGTGTTGATTGTATTTTCGGATTGTGTTTTGTTTTGCTCTGGAATGTTCGTTTTGTCAAGATATTGTTGATGATAAAGAGTGATGACCGTGATAATGATTATCATGATAATGATAATGATAGAGTAATTATGATAATAATCATAATGAAAATAATAATTATGAATTTAGAAGTAGTACTAATGGTTATGGTGGTGATGATGATGATAATAGTAATAATAATAATGATAATGATTATTATTATTATTATTATTATTATTATTATTATTATTATTATTATTATTACTATTATTATTATTATTATTATTATTATTATTACTATTATTATTATTATTATTATTATTATTATTATTATTATTATTATTATTATTATTATTATTATTATTATTATTATTATTATTATTATTATTATTATTACTATTATTATTATTATTATTATTATTACTATTATTATTATTATTATTATTATTATTATTATTATTATTATTATTATTATTATTATTATTACTATTATTATTATTATTATTATTATTTTTATTATTATTATTACTATTATTATTATTATTATTATTATTATTATTACTAGTTGGACCATCTTGCCTCCATTGGTCAGGTCAGCAGCAGGACATGGTAGTGTGTGGCCGGAGAACATGGCCTGCTGGAGGAGGATGGTCAGGGGGGGAGGGTTGTGTGGGCAGGGGTTGGTGGGTTGTGGTTGTGTGGGCAGAGGTTGGTGGGTTGTGGTTGTGTGGGCAGGGGTTGGTGGGTTGTGGTTGTGTGGGCAGGGGTTGTGTGGGCAGGGGTTGGTGGGTTGTGGTTGTGTGGGCAGGGGTTGTGGTTGTGTGGGCAGGGGTTGGTGGGTTGTGATGGGATCGGCTCCTCCTGTGGCGTGTGGTTATTAAGGTAAGGTGACACTGGCTCTACCTACCCTCATCTTTATACCTTTCCTTACCCTACCCTACAGTGTCCTCCCTCTTACCCTACAGCGTCCTCACACACACACACACACACACACACACACACACACACACACACACACACACACACACACACACACACCGTTACTCACAAACACATGTTATAAACAAACTCGCAAATGTAAACTGATTTTGTCGTAGAGAAAAAAAAAACACATACTCCAAGGATGTTCGACCCCAGTTTGCAGTACAGTACGTAATGTCGTAGTTACATACAGCATCAGCTGTCTTACCTTATACAGAAATAACCGCGTGATGTTAAGGGAAAACGTGATGCAAACATCGGTAAAACCTTTCATTATGTAAAGAATTGTTGACGACTGTAATAAACAGATGATGTCAAGGCGAAGAATATCATGGCCTTTTATTTTAAGAACAGATTAACACATACTTTAATGGTATCAAACATTAGGAATGAAGTATATTCATAAAGGAAAACGTAATAAACATGAAATCAACGTTTTCTTTTCATATTTCTATTTCCTCACAAGATTATCTTCATCTCTACACAATAGCAGAGGCACGTGTTTACCTTTCACACTTCCCTCTAAACTTCCCATGGCAGTAGCTCTCTCTCTCTCTCTCTCTCTCTCTCTCTCTCTCTCTCTCTCTCTCTCTCTCTCTCTCTCTCTCTCTCTCTCTCTCCAGACTACATGTTGCTTCATATTTATTTTCCTGTCATCGCCGCCGCCCACGGGGCTCGCCACTGAGCCCATCTCGTGGGGTCACGGGAAAAAAATCAAATTACGGTGTTGCATGTTGGCTGGCCAGGCGCCACCCACCCGCCCAGCAGCACTGGCCTTCAGACAACATTTCTTATCCCAGCCTGGCTGTTTCCTCATTCACTCCGCCTTCTCCTTGAGGCTCATTCTTCCGTATCATGGCCTCTCTTGTTCACGGCCTCCACTTCCTCTCATGGTACCCCAAGAGACGGTGTTCTAACCATTAATTTGACTCTCTCTCTCTCTCTCTCTCTCTCTCTCTCTCTCTCTCTCTCTCTCTCTCTCTCTCCCAGTCGCGTCTTAAAGTCTTAAAGGTTGTGATCAGGTCACCCCTTACTCTTCTCTCTTATATGATTGACAGATTTAAGACTTTCTGCCTTTCCCCGTAACTCGTGTACTTGATTATAGTACCATCGTTGTTGCCCTCATATGGAGCTTATGTTCAGGTCACCCGTTACTCTTCTTTCTTCCGTCCAGGACAGTTATAATGCCTCTAACTTTCCTCAGTAACTCAGGTGACTTTTGACTGTGGTACCATGTGTTGCCCTCCTCTGAACCTTCTCTATTAGTTCACCACTCTGTGTGTGTGTGTGTATGTGTGTGTGTGTGTGTGTGTGTGTGTGTGTGTGTGTGTGTGTGTGTGGTACGTGAGCGTGGGCAGCTGGTGTGTGCGTACGTATGTGTGTCGAGTCTGGCAGCCATTGTATAAGTCTGAGTATAGCCTGTTGATCCTCCTTCCTCCCGCTGGGTGATCTCTTGGGCACACAAGGTCTGTTTACCCGGCCACAGACCTGACGTCATGCCCCTATTATTCTCCGGAGACGCCACCATGTCTTATCCCCGATACCGGCCGGCCCCCACCGATACCGGCCGGTACCGCCGATATGATCACCGGCCGATATTATTTCCCTTTACCTTCTCCTTAAGGTCCTTAAGGGTCAGTTCTAAGGCCAGACCATCATACCTAACTTGTCCAGGGGTCTGTCCATCGTGCGTAAGGCCACGCTCATCATACCGTTGTGTTCAAGGGCCGTACCGTAGCTCTGTTCAAGGGCCGTACCGTAATGTTCAAAAGGTACTCAAGTGGTGCTCAAGTGGTCATCAGGTCGTCAGTGGGCTGCAGTAGTGGCCACTGTCCTGCAGGAGTCGAAGCGTGACGAGCGGGCAGTGTTGTGAGGGGTAATTACCTCATCTATTTTGGTGGGTCTGGATTCCCGTGGGTGAGGTGTCTCGTGTCTGTGTTGGCGAGCACAGGACTCCTCGTTCACCCTGCCTGTGGTAAGGCGACACCACCTTGGTTCATGGTGATCCTAATGATACCATTGGATCAATTAGGCAATTTGACTTAATATTAGCGCGGCCGACTCTGACGTGGGGAGAGAGAGAGAGAGAGAGAGCGAGCATATGCGGATTCGTCCATTGACTCTTTAATTTTTGATGTGATTAAGTTGGACACGGGAGACCATTTAGCTGAGGGAGGGATGGTATGAGGGGGGGGAGGGGTGACATTGATGGAGCACCTACATGGCAACCGGAGTATATAGACGGAGTTTGTGATGGAGGAGTTGTGTTCGAGGTAGTGATGGTGGAGGGTTCGTGACCCTAGAACGATGGAGTAGTACTGCAGGAAGGATGGAGGTTGTAATGACGTCAGAAGAATGATGGAAGGTTTCTTGTTGAAGGATGAGGGATTTTGACGTTATGATGGAGAGAAGACGCTACAGGAGGGATGGACACTGATGGAATACAAGAGATGGAACACGTGCATTGATGGAGGATGGTAGGTTAGGTGAGGTGGGTGATGGTCCAACCACTTCTCACTTGCCACAGTATGATGGAGTGCTGTCTTAATGGTAGGATGATGGATGTGGGACCTCTGTATTGCTGTACCAGGATTGGTGGGTGTAGGACCTCTGTATTGCTGTACCAGGATTGGTGGGTGTGGGACCGCTGTATTGCTGTACCAGGATTGGTGGGTGTGGGATCGCTGTATTGCTGTACCAGGATTGGTGGGTGTGGGACCGCTGTATTGCTGTACCAGGATTGGTGGGTGTGGGATCGCTGTATTGCTGTACCAGGATTGGTGGGTGTGGGACCGCTGTATTGCTGTACCAGGATTGGTGGGTGTGGGATCGCTGTATTGCTGTACCTTTGATCAATAAAGCTGTTCGCGGCCGGCAGCCCTACCAGCCGATGGTACTCTGGCTGTCAGGTACTCTGTAATTATTTGTCCTGTTAGTGGATGAATTTTTGCTGTGGTTGAAACCGGAGATCAGCCATGTGTGCAGGTGGAGCCTTGAACTGTCTCAAGTCTTGGATGGTACTTTTCCGTAGGTACATTGGATGGTACTTTCCCGTAAGTACATTGGATGGTACTTTCCCGTAAGTACATTGGATGGTACTTTCCCGTAAGTACATTGCCTTAACTGTCCACGAGTATTATCGTGAAGTCTTCGATGTATATCGCTCCTGCAGGGAATAATTACCGTGTACATATTGGCCACCCGTGCAGGCATCACATATGGCCGGGCGTACGGCAGCGTCGTATGTGTGTGTGTGTGTGTGTGTGTGTGTGTGTGTGTGTGTGTGTGTGTGTGTGTGTGTGTGTGTCCCTCTCATAAGAGAAGTCCTCATTGCAGGCAGTTTGTGTGGGACGACCCACTGATCATGCATCCTTATCACGACCCTGAGAGAGTACTGTGGTTGTCTGTAGGACCAGCGTAGTGACGACAGCGTGATGCGAGTGGTGCAGATGGCAGAGTAGTTGTTGGAGAGGTGGTGCAGATGTTGGAGTAGTGGTAGGGAGGAGGTGTTGGAGATGTTATCAGGGATGGTGGCGAGACGCCATATAAGCCTGGGTGGCGTAAGCCTCATTAGGACAGGTTGGTGGCAGTCCACACTGTCGGGGTCTGGTCTGACACCCGGGCCACACCACCCACTGGCCACACCACCTCCCTGGCCACACCACCTCCCTGGCCACACCACTTGGGAAGCTTCCGTGTGGTGGTGGTGGTACCGACATCTACCACACTGTTAGATGTAGTGAGCGACCACTGTTACAGATGGTAGAACCACCCAGCACAACCCTACCAGGAACACGTACTGGTGTGCTGAACACAGCATATTAGGCGGACAAGGAAGAGTTGGCTGCGACCCATGACCAGGACTCCTGGTTATGATAATCTGGCTTTTAACTTGAACTATTTAGGGTCAGGTCAGAGCCCAAGCCACTGTACCCAAGGTTTGGACCGTCTTGCTCAAGGGGTTAATTAAGCCTCTGTCGGAACGTGCATGTTTTGCATTTTATTTTAATGTTATCGTGTGGAAGGGTTGCAGGACCTGGCGGGGTCACTCGGTGGTCTGGTAGTAAACAGCGATGACTTGCCACATCTCTTGTGAGGATCGTCCGGTAACCTTCCCAACATTGAGGTGCTTCTGCCTTCACAGACGAGAGGAAGCAGCGAGGCTGTAGTGAAGGTAACATAGAATCCGTTCGTTAACCCCGGAAATACGACGACTGAACATCTATAGTTCGACGACTTGATCCCCGTAGTATGATGACTTAACCCTTCGAGTACGATGACTTAATCCCTGGAGTCCGATGACTTAACCTAAGTACAGTGACTAATGGGCCCAGCGCTGAGCCCAGGGGAACCCCACTAGTTATCCCGGATCATGTAGAGGAGGACATGTGTTCTTTGTTGCCTCAGTTGATAAGCTATTCAACCATCAGAAGACATTCCTTATCTGTTCCCAACTTACGTGTCTAGCTTCGTGATCAGTCATCTACTGGGAGGAGCATAGGAGGTCTGCCAGTCCAGGAATATTGACCATCTAATCTTCCTTTGTATCTCGGATGTTGATTACTCTCTGGTAGTGATCCAGCAGAGAACTCACGCAAGATGTATTCCCCTCAGAGTCCATGTTGTCTCCCACACGTTGCTTGTCCCGGTCAAGCTCTGTGTTCCAACATCTGGTTTCTTGTATGTGTGTGTGTGTGTGTGTGTGTGTGTGTGTGTGTGTGTGTGTGAGGACAGCTGGGCTAGGCTGGTCACCAGGAGTGTTCCGCACCAGTTCCACAGGTAATGACTGTAGCTCAGTTTTCCAGCCCGGCCTCAGCCGCCATCCACTCACAACACTTCCTCCTCCAGCTCCCGGCAGCTTGCCGGTACAGTTCCGCAGCAGGACGATACGACCCTCAAGCTAGATGGAGCAACCCTTGTGCTCTGCGTTATGACCTTAGGAATTAATGGCCTGACTTTACACCAGACCCAAAAGGGTCAGGTCAAAGGCCGGGCCATATTTGACCACTATCCCTGACAGAGGCCGTCACTCACACCTATATCACGTCCTCGGTGCTCATGTGTACCTCATGTCGCTCTTGACGCAAGTCTTAGACGAATGTAGCCTGGCCTGGATGTTACACCTGCAGCACTGGCCACTACCCTCCAGCCTACGTCCCAGTGTACCACGTCACAACTTAGCAACACACCCACGGCGTTGCCAAAGACATCAACACCAGTGTATATGAACTCGCCCGGCCACACCACACTGCTTCAGGCTGGATGTTGATGATGAGCGTCACAAAGGAATGTTTCTTTCCTCTTTTGGTGCATTTGATATGCTCGTTATAGCCAGTCTGTCGCTCAGGGAGGGAAATACCTCGACATACGCGGCAGGTACGAGACTCACCAGCACCTCTGGTGTGTATATGCTAAAGACCACAGTTGTAGGGCTAGCAGCCCGCAGCAGAAGGTAGGTTTTCCTAAGTCGCTGTGGCCTGGAAAAGGCCGCTGGACGCGTTCCAGTCGAGCAGTTACTCCGGCCTCATATGGTGATGTTGGCGCACCAGTACCTCCTGTGGGAGGGAAGTGAGGCTCGTAATCCATTACTCTTTCCCCGGGACGCAGATCCTCTGCCAGACATACACACGGGAGACAGTACACTCCAACGGTAATGTAACGCAACAACAGACGTACAACGGGGAGGCATCACAGGACCTGGGGTGCAGTACTGTGCAACAGAGGACCAGTCAGGGTCACCAACAAGGAGGTGGTTCACACTGGCAGGAAACTACAGATTAATGACTAATGACTCCAGCAGCAGGATATATGATCATTCTTCAGGCGCCTTGTGCCCGCAGGGGTAAGACGGTGGGTAGGGAGGGTTTAGCTGGTCATGATGCACTGCCAGGGGAGGGATGATGGTGGGGGAGGAGAAGATAAGAGTTGACGGATGAGTTATTGATGGATGTTGGCTGAATGGAAGGAAATTGACAGTACATCACCGTGGAGGTGTACGGCAGGACCCGGATGTGTCAGTCACCCACGTACCCCAGTGTATGATGATGGAGGTGGTGGTAGTATGATAATAGTTTCATATTTCTTTTTCCCTTCCAGTGACTCCAGCTTGGCCAGCTACATACGTGTCTCTTGTATTGAGTAAGTCTGTGCGGCTAGGTAGTGAGCATCTCTCCAGTGATTCATTGGTCGTATTTTCCTCACAAGTGTTGGTGTCTCCCAAGGTGTCGTCTGGTTGCTGAGTTACTCCTCGTCTTAAGTTACAGCGGCTCTGTACTACCCGTCCTCAGATACACGTGTGCAGGGATGGGAATGGAACCCACCTGCCTCATGTTTGGCGACGATATTGTGGCTCGTGTGTCTCCCAGGTGGACGTCTGCTCACGTCGACCATCGTATACCTCCAGCCTCTCATCCCACTCCAGCCCATGACCAGCTCCTCCCTCACTCCATCCCCCCTTCCCCACACCCCCACGCATTGCCCTCCCGCACCCCCTCCCCCAACCCCCACCCACACGACAATATGGTGGAGAGAGGGACGGTAGGAGACTTCTGCAGATGCCCAGGCGAGCTCGTGTTGAAGCCCCGGGGTTGATAAAGTGAAAACATTGTCATGATCATGTGTTGTGCTGTTGATCAGCGGTTGTGTCTCCTTAATTAGTGGCCATGTGGTCACAAGTAGGCGGGCAGGCGGGAGGTGTCTCACTGACGTTTGGTTCTGGTTGGCTCACTGGCGTAAGCCGAGGTGAGGGAGGTTAATGATTAATATAGATGAGGTCATCAGACACACAACATGTACTCGATATAGGTCATGAACCCTACTGGTGTGAGGGAGAGGTCAGCCTGGGGTCATTCAACCTGTCACTTTATCCGAGGAAGAGCTGTAGAGGGAGGGAAAGACTTCATCTAGAAATACAGAGAGAAATATTTATTCTTAAGGGAAATTATCGTTTCACGTGTTTCCTTGCTACATGGTCGCACGACGCGTCGGTACGACCATGTCGTCGTAGGCGTGGGTGAGGGTTGGGGGGGTAATTAAGAATTAAGTCATTAAGTCACCTAAATTATACCTGGTGTACATACATGGCCACGCGTGGGGGTCAACACCAAGTATGGATCAGTCATATAAGATATTGTTGCAGACGCCAATCATCTTGTTAAGGTTGTTTCTGAGAATAATAAATGGGTTGTGATTATAATGCTTGCATCAATAATGCTTCCCAGGAAGGTATGATGACCTTGTTATTGTTGTTGTTGCTGCTGCTGCCAGTTGTTGCTAGATACCGCCAGCATCCAAAACAGTCTTGTGGACAGTTGGGACACATCCCAGAACTGTTTGATGGGTAGGGAATAACTTTACATAATGTAAAGTCTGCACTTAACCCATTGAGCAGAACCACGTGTGTGTGGTGTGGAGTGCTGTGTGTGTGTGGTGGTGTGGTGTGTGTGGTGTGGTGTGTGTATGGTGTGGTGTGTGTGTGTGGTGTGGTGTGGTGTGTGGTGTGGTGTGGTGTGGTGTGCTGTAGTGTGATGTGGTGTGTGCTGTGGTGTGGTGTGTGTGATGTGGTGTGGAGTGGTGTGTGTATGGTGTGGTGTGTGTGGTGTGCTGTAGTGTGATGTGGTGAGGTGAGGTGTGATGTGGTGTGTGTGATGGTGAGGTGTGGGAGGCCAGAGAAATGATATGTTTGTGAGGTCATTAAGAGGAGCTGGGGATGGGGGGGATGGGTGTTGGAGCGTTGCAGGAGGCGAGAGTGTGGGGGGGGGGGCTCTGGTGGTGCCTGGTTGTTTACTGTTTATGGTCGCTTATCTCACTAACACTTGTAGCAACCGACCAAACACTGCCACCGGCTCTTATAGTGAGATAGAGGATGGGGGAGGGGGAGTGGAGTTGACTTTTGTAGGGGGAGGGGGAGAGTGGAGGAGTTGAGTGTTGGAGGAGGGGAGAGTGTGTTTGTGGGTGGGAAGTCTAGATTTCAGTCTCAAAATTTGTGAGGGTGAGCGATACAGGGAGGCAGATGGCGGGTGGGAACAGTGAACAGGATCGTGGGGAAGAGAGAGGAGGCTCCTGGGGAGGTGTGCGATGGGGAGAAGGCTCCTGGGGAGGTGTGCGATGGGGAGAAGGCTCCTGGGGAGGTTAAGGGCATTTAGATGTTGAAATAACATTGAGGAGAAACAGATGAAGCAGTAGTGGTTAGTGGTCATTAGAATGAGGTATGAGAGAGCTTTTGGGCAGGGTGGAGCATAGTGAGGTGTGGTGACAGGTTGTAACAAGAGGTTGTGAGATGTGGTGATAGGTTGTAACAAGAGGTAGTGAGGTGTGGTGACAGGTTGTAACAAGGGGTTGTGAGGTGTGGTGACAGGTTGTAACAAGAGGTAGTGAGGTGTGGTGACGGTGGTGTATAAGGGTAGAGCAGGTGTAGGGACGCTGGCAGTGTGTGCCTGCCTCCTCATCACCCAGGGTTACCTCATGAAACCCATGACGACAGTAGAAAATGCTCTTCAAAACATCGTCTTGGGTTGGTGTGGTGAAGGTTTGGTGGACCTGTGTGAACTGAAGCTTCCAGTGCCTGAAGAGAGGCGAGAGTGAGAGCATATGGTGAGGGTTGGCTGCGGCTCGTTCACCTCCCAGCCGCAGCCGCAGACCACTGGCCGCCGCTGCCGCACCTGCAGTTTATCTTGATTCATTCTCTTCCGTCTGGTGTCTGGACCCTCCATGATGATGTTGTTTATGATGATGGTGTGTGTGTGTGTGTGTGGGGTGCGTCCCTGGCCAGCAGGTAATGCCACTGATGCATCTGGCGGCAGGTGAGTGTGTCAGGCCCAGCAGCAGGTGGGAGACCGCTCCCCAGACCTGCCTCCAGTACCTTCCCCCTGGCGGCACAACCCGCACTGAGTACCCACCTGCGCCTGCAGGAACCACCTCACCTCCACCAGTGTGGCAATACAGTAGGAGACGTCAATGGCCGTAGCGGGTATGTCATGGGTTAGAGTGGGACATTCTGTCGCCAGTAAGATGTAGGGATAAGCTTCACGGTGCACTTGGTGACCACCTGGGTAACGTAACGTGTTACAATTGGGTGTTTGGAGGCGAGGAGTTGGTGTTGTAGGTCCAGGCTGGTGTAGGGAAGAGCGTCACGTGTGTGGATGTATTTATTATTCATAATGAGGAAGTCAAGGACGCCCGCTAGGCCAGTCCCGCGCCCCTGGAGTTACGTATTTCAGCGTTACCCTTGACAACAGTTGTGGGTAGGGGGAGGCGAGCCGTCTATCAGGTACTGGGAGTAGGTCTACCCTCCTCATGTAATTTTTTCCGATGATACAGTAACCGGTTTACGTTACTTTACATAAGGTCAACTCACCATAGTCATCTGGTAATTTCAGTTGTCTTCCCACACTTCGTCTTTCACACCATCGTCGTCTTTCATGTAAGCAAGAATAGGATCATGATCCTTAACGTCCCTGTGTTGTTTGTAGCTACGTTGGTGTCCTAAACTCGCACTCCTAGTGTAACATTACAGCGGTGCAACACTTAATACAGCGGTGAAACACTTAACAATACAGCGATGCAACACTTATACTACATCTTTTCAACCCTGACAATACAGCTGTGGAATACTTAACAATACAGCGGTGCAACACAACAATACAGCTGTGCAACACTAGGATGGCAGGTGATTCTACTCTTATGTTTACATCTGAAACGTGACCCTCAAGATAGATAGGAATATGTTATGGTTGTAACCCAGACAGATAAATATTTAACATGTCTTGTGTTAACATGACTCAGTATACAGCTGGAGCAGATGGCTGGCTACGCATCTTTTTTATATCATCATTTTTATGTTTAATTGTTGAAAGTCGTCAAGTGGAGACGGAAGGGAGGCTGGAGAGGAAGGTGAGGTCGAGTAGCGAGGGAGACGAACGTATAGTAAACTCCTCGTCCGTCTGTCCAGTGGTGTTGAGAAGTGGCCATATGGCACGTCCTCTCTCTCTCTCTCTCTCTCTCTCTCTCTCTCTCTCTCTCTCTCTCTCTCTCTCTCTCTCTCTCTCTCTCTCCACACCTGTGGTCAGCATGGATCCTCCTGTACTGGTCTTGTTTACACCTATGGTGCAGGTCCACCTCTGGCACGTGAGGGCAGGCGGGGGTGTGTAGGGCAGTTGTCGGTTTCTGTTGGGATTCCACAGGTGTTGTAGGACGCCGCCCGCCGCCAGGTTGTTGGTGCTGGCGCCGTCTGAGGTCTCCCTCCGCCCTGGCCTGGGGGGTCAACTACGGTGGCTCCCACCAGCAGCTGCCTGGCCTTCCCGAGACCCGGTTGCTGGCCCGGGTCACAGTCCCAAGTAACGTACTGGTCACGATCATGTTTGTGAGTGGCCGCTCTGGTGTTGTGGTGAGGTTATGAGGGGCGGTGTCGGCAGCCGGGACACGGCATCTTGGGTAACTTTTATAACTGGTTATTATGTCATGAACACGACGGTACGACCCTTGAACACGACAATACGGTAATTTCGTTTGTTGACATGGCCTCTGATGGGATCGTTAGGGGTCAGGTCACAGGTCAGGCTGTCATACGCAAGGGGTCGTAATATCGTGATCAAGGTTCGCAACTGTCGTGCTCAAGGATCGCACCGTCGCGCTCAAGGTCGCACTTAGTTGACATAATAATAAAGTTCAACAATGTCTACTGTTAGGATTAATTTTACATCGAGTCTGATCATTTCTTACAACGTCAGCTGTGTGCGTAGCCAAGTCTCCCCCTCCCCTCCCCTCCCCACATGGTAACTGTACAGGTCCTGGGCCTGGTGACCTCAGCCAGACTGGTCACAGTGCTGGTGCACCAAGTCGGCCTCCCCTGCTGACCACCTGATATCAGGCTCTGATGCCATGGCTGGGTACAAGAGCCGCTCACACTGGGAATTACACGTTGATTTTGCACGGGGAAAAGCGACGGCAAAACATTGACGTCTTGCTGTGTGTGTGTGTGTGTGTGTGTGTGTGTGTGCGCGCGCGCTCGTACGAAATCGCTTCATAACTACCACTTGTTTAGGTCGATGGCCAGAAGTCCGGCAACTTTCATTTCTTTTTATATATGGAAACTTTACATGAAGACTTTCTGGAGGAGCCATGATAGCGTATTAGAATCATCCCGAAAAAGATGTTTTTTTATATTTATAATTGAAATAAACTGGTAATTAGTGGCAAGGATTACATCGGAATTATCACACAAGGAAGCTCTGTACTGGCCACGTAAGTCGTGTGTGATGGGTCTTATAGTAATTCAAGAGATGTACTTGGCTTCTGGTTAATGCCTCTGATAATCTCGGTGTTTAACAAACCAGCTGATTGGTGGGTCATTACGATGGAATGTGGGAGGAGGTTTAGCGGCCAATCAGGAGCGTCGTAGGAATTTCCGTAGTAACATTGACGTTGATGACGATGATGCCAGCAGCTGAGGATTGTACACCAGACGTGTGGAAACCTTCGTGTGTTGTGTGTGATAACCGAGCATTCCCGCGCTGCTCATAACGACTGAACTGATGATTACTGTGTCATGGGTCAGGTACTAGTTACTAGGAGATAGTGTTGAAGGGTTAGGTACTAGTTACTAGGAGATAGTGTTGAAGGGTCAGGTACTAGTTATCAGGAGATGGTGTTGAAGGGTTAGGTACTAGTTACCAGGAGATGGTGTTGAAGATAACATACAGACTGGAGTGGTCATAGTCCAGGGAACTCGTATAATTACTGCCTTGGTTTCTTGTGTTGGTATGATACAAGAACATGTTGTACTGTACTCTGATGCAGGTTAGTTTCGCCAGCTCAGAAGATGCAGAAATTTATTACAGGATCGTGTAACGTACAGTTGTCTCGCATGTAGGCAAGATGTCTGTGTTTTCTTCTTTTTATGTGGGAAGTTATGGTCATGGAGGCAAATCCACATCGAGGCCAGACCTTACGTGAAATAGAAGGGTTGAGTAGATAGAGAAGAAGGAAGGAGCGTACAAGACAAACTTGAATAGTTTTTGGAAGAGTAGGAAAACCTTCGTTGTACAGAGGGTCAGGTCATAGGTGTGTGGAAGGACTTGAGGAGGTAAAGTCTCAGTGGTGTAGGGAAGCACGACCCGCCCACCCTACACTGTCACACACCAACCTAGAATGACGGTCTTCCTGGTAACGCTACGGAACACCTCGGTGTTGTGGCTCGTAACGCCAGTGATTTCTCTGGTAATGTACTACCACGTTAGGAGGTCACGAGGAGGTCATGATGCGTTGGTTGTAGGCGTGGTGTGTGACCTGTTGTAGGCGTGGTGTGTGACCTGTTGTAGGCGTGGTGTGTGACCTGTTGTAGGCGTGGTGTGTGGCCTGTTGGAGGAGGATGTTAGCTCCGGCTGGACGCACCCGATGTGCCGCGTCGAGTTTGTGTGTTGGAGTAATATATCTGGTGGGGGAGTGGTGAGAGCTGAGGGGGCCGGGTGCTGGGACGGCCTGGGATGTTGGTCAGTGGTTGAGGTCACAGCTTTCTCTTGTCACGCTCCACCCGTCCCTGCCACCCTCCCTCCACTCTTGTCACGCTCCACCCCCGCCCCTAACCCCCCCCCCCCCCCCCACTCTTCTCATGTTATGGCACCATTTTCTGCTAGGCTGACGTCTGCAACATTCTTTCCCGCCACTCGGTCATCCTCGTCATTTCATACTCATTTATTCCCATTATTTTCTCCATGGGTAACTCAATACCTATTATCCACATTAATATATCCTTGGGTAACTGTAATACGTATTTTCCTAAACTTGGAACTGTTAGATATTTACGCCCCTGGGTATGGTGGCCTAACCTTTGACCTGACCCTTGCAACACACTAGTGATTAGAGTAAGTATCTGCAGATGATCTTCAAAATTCCTGTTTCCATGTAATCTTTTGCTGGCGTAGGTGGATGTGTTGTAAGTTCTGTGTTTATAAGTTTGTGTTGAGAAAGTCATCATATTGTTTTGTTGGCTTACAACACCCGTGTGTGTGTGTGTGTGTGTGTGTGTGTGTGTGTGTGGCAGATGGGTGTACCAGTCATCATGTCCTCAGCCAGCACCATTACCCTCTGCCGCCGCTGCTGTGTGCTGACGCTGCCTAGCTCGCCACTCTCACTGTGGCTACTGAGATATGACAGTGTGTACATCCTGGTCGGCTGTGGGCTGCCCGTGGTGTGTGGGTCTGTGTTCCTGGCCGGCTGTGGGCCGCCTGTGGTGTGGGTCTATGTTCCTGGCCGGCTGTGGGCCGCCTGTGGTGTGGGTCTATGTTCCTAGCCGGCTGTGGGCCGCCTGTGGTGTGGGTCTATGTTCCTGGCCGGCTGTGGGCCGCCTGTGGTGTGGGTCTATGTTCCTAGCCGGCTGGGGTGCCCCTGGCTTGCATGGGTGAGGTGTGGTAGTGGAGGCATGACTGGTTGAGAAGAGGCATGTGTTTGTTAGTAAGTAGTTATGCATGTGTGGATATTATACTGAGTCTTGAGTTCAACCAGGCTCTTTGTAACCCCTTGATGAACATGACGGGTACGACCTCAGGGTTTGCTGGCTGGCCTCTGATTGCCCCTGTAGGGTCAGGTCAGAGGCCAGGCCACCCCATACCCAAGGGTCGTACCGTTGTGTTCTTGTAGATGTTAAGACAGCTGTCCTTTGACATGCGTCCCTTGTATCGGGTGGTTGCGTCGGTGGGCAGGTGTGTGTGTGTGTGTGTGTGTGTGTGTGTGTGTGTGTGTGTGTGTGTGTGTGTGTTCCTCGAGGCAGGCAAGACCCCCCGGCAGATTCCCCTCCAGGATCTCTGGAGTGATGACAAGGTCGAATCGCCTGACTTCGAAGCTTTGCTCTGATTGCGGCTTGGTGTGGCCACTCAGGGCGGGTGTCATTAATGATCAGTAATCAGTGGGTCTAATTAGGCGGTGTACAACGTGACCTGTGGCGATGGTAAACACAGTCGTCCTGTGTGTCGTGGTGTAGATGGACGAGACCACAGGTGTTGACGAGGCAGGTGTAGCTCAGGTGTTGGTAACAGGAAGAGAAAGTGGTGTATCTGGCTGGAGGAAGTAGTGTAGGTGTGGCCAGGTACAATATGAAAGTGAAGTTGATTTAGGAAAGCAATGTGGGTGTTGACAGATACCATCAGATGGTGTAGCTGCTACAAGGAGAGAGTTGTAGGTAGAGGGGTAGATAAGCTGGTGTAGCTGCTACAAGGAGAGGGTTGTAGGTAGAGAGGTATGGTAGCTGCGTTAAGGAAGGAGCTGGTGTAGATGTTGGCGTGGTGGAAGGTGCCCAGCGGTACTTCCCGCTGTAAGAAGCCACGGTAAAAAAAAAAGAGCGAGTGAATGTGTCTGGCTGTGTACCAAGCCTTTAAGTGAGGGGACCTGCTCTCACGATGGGAGGCGGAGGGGGGGCTCTACCTATCACTAGGGGGAGGGACGCACCTCACTAGGGGGTGTCTGAGTGGCCAGGTTTCAGCCTGGCTCGGGGATGTGTAGTCGTAGGAGGCGGTAGTTTCCAAGGGATGCCGGGGGAAGAGGCCTAGCTCCCCTCCAGGGAGGAGGAGGAGGGGGATTTCACCAGAGGGGAAGAGGAGGACAATGTCCAGCGGTGTTGCAGGATATACCACTGGATGCATCAGTCCTCTGAGCCCCTGAACCAGACCTGGCACACACACACACGCGCACACACACACACACACACACACACACACACACACACACACACACACACACACAATGCGTGTGCTTAATGAGCGAGCGATGTGATAAGTTAGGAAGTCATGTGTAAGTTTGTGGCAACTTTAGTGTAGATTCAAGTTTGATAAGTGCATGAGTTAAGTACCTTTTTCCTTCCTTAAGTTGGTCCTGGAGGCTGGCAACTGATTACCACACGCCCGGCCTGACCTGGGCCGCATCCTACCTGCCAAAGACCTTAAAATACGTCGCAGGTGAGCCGCAGGTTGACCGCAGGGTGTTGAATGTTTACCTCATCCCTGCTGGGTCGGTGCTCACTTTAATTAATGCTGCCGCGGTCCTCCCCCCACACACGCAGCCTCCTCATTAGACACGGAGTCCACTTGGATTACGTTGCTCTACACTGGGATCAGTTTTATGTGTTTACCTCGTGCTGGTTTATAGAGATGTTGGTCTATTTTGACATTGTATCAGGCATACATTGATGGCAGGACCGGTGTATGTATTCGACATGTTGGAAGTGGTGTATCTCAACGTATCCTGAGCCAAGAGGTTATCCATCGGCTCGGGTCCTGGATGATCCTTCAACTCCAGTACTTATGACTGCAACTTGGGGATAGCTGGAGGCGATCAACAGCGAGTGGAAGCCTTGTAGTAGACTGTGGGATTCACGACCTTGTTGGGGTTATGTGGGTTGTCCCTGTCTTGTAAAATCGAGCGGTAATACCCGTGGTCTGCGTGGAGCTGGACACGAGAGATCAGCGAATTAAAAAAGAAGACGTTAGGTACACTGAGCTGTGATGGAGGCAGCCCCTGAGCCAGGATGGGGTTTCATCTTGCACGTCACACTCGTAGATGTGTTTGGGTCTGGTGACGGGGAGGGACAGGGACCACGGTTGACTCCACTGTCATGAAAATGTCACAGTCGGTTTCAGAATAAATCACGACTTCCATATTGTGGAGGAGGATGGTGATGTTTGACGACACGACCTTGCGGGAGGGTGACCTGGTCCTTGACCTGACCCTAAAGGCCCGATCGTCGTGTTTGAGAGTAGTACCTTCAGGCTGAAGGGGGTGATAAGAGCGATGAAACATCTACCTCGTGTGAGACGGTCACATGACATTCCCTGGTTGTGAATGTCATTGTAGCACATGACAGTCGATCGAGGGGACTACCATACTGAGAGGGGCACCCCGTGTGCCGTGATGGGGGGCATAACCCCGTGCTCCCGTGCCTAGACGACGTACTACAGACACCGTGTATCCCTCGCTCTTCATACACGCCGATAACCAAGCAAGTTATAGCTGGTATGTTAGCTTTCAGTACACCTGAACCTTCAAGCACACACACCGAACAGCAGGGCCACAGCTACCTCAGCACCAGTGTAACCCCCGCACAGCTGCAGCACGCCAGTCATCACAGCGCCATAGTAAGGGTCACACTCATCACAGCAGCAGCATTACACCCTCCTCAGTGGCCGCAGTACACGGGCAGGGACGGGTGTAGCCGGTCCCTGCCAAGCTGGTGCACCATTCCCAGAATGCCATTTATAAATCCTCTCTACAATCGTCGTCCCGTGTTTTTTGCGGCAGTTCGCCACAGTCTCTCCGTAAGCGCCATGTTCTCCCGGTCCTTAATTCCTTGACAACGTGGGCACGACCTTTGAGCACGACGGCACGACCCTTGACCGCGACGGCACGAGGGTACGACTCTTGAGGACGACCGTACGATCCTCAGGTATGATGACCTGACCTCTGAGGGTCACGTCAAACATGAGGTCATCGTGGCCTAGGGTTATACCATCGTGCTCATGAGGGTAACAATGTCATCGTCCTTCTCGTATGGTACTCCTGACCACCGTGTGCTTCTGCCAACCTTCGCTCACTCATTCCCTGGTCTCCACCAGACTCTGCAAACAGTACCACGGATCGTGGTAGGACGGCAGGCTGGTTCCACCCTTAGGGTTAGTCGTGGGGCTCATTGGATACCCCTTTAGCTCCTCCCTCTGGGGGAGGAGAGTCCTGGCCAGCCCACCTGACACGCAGCAACGAAATGGTGGAAAGTTGAGGTATTAAATTGGTCCATCCTTTGTGCTGTAAGTAGCGGGTGTCTGCCGCTCAGACGGATAATTGTAACGGGGCCTCCATGTAGGATCCACATACGGAGAATTGATACATGGAGGAGCCACATGTAGGGTCAGTACATGGAGGGTCTTTGTATGGGGTTGAAGGGGAGCACTTGGGGAGGCCAGGTAACAGATTTGATGGTCTGTGACGAGGTTGTCTGCTAAAGTATAGTAATTATTTTCTTACTTCCATATTTGTATATATTTCTGTCAACAACACCATAAAGCAGAAGACTTCTCGTCACCCACTTGACACATAAGGAACCACCACGTAGTGCACTGACACACATGCTGATGCAGAAATTTTACTGCAATGGGAAAACAGGTTATGAATATATTACGAGTGTTGGCTACTCCCAGGAAGAAGGGTTTGAGCCAAGACTTTGCTGAGGGAAAAACTAGAAATCCATGTATAGTATATCATAGGTCTTGAACCTGTCTATGTAACGATGATTAATATCACAGGTGTTTGTGTGGCCATGTTTCACCTGTATTGAGGGTCTTAGCTTCACAGTTTTATAGGAGTTGGGCTGGTGAGGACAGCTTGGTGGAGGTGGGGAAGCTTAGCGTACGACTGATGTGTGAAAGCTGCAGAAGGAGCTTCAGCTTGGTCGCGAGGATCAAAGACCATTATGGTCTTATGTTAAGGTCCGTCCATCGTGAGGGACCTGATCACGACCAGGCAAAAACTGGTCAGTAACAAGCAGCACATACTGTGTGTGGCTCATAACACATGGGTAATCACTGGCTGTGCACGTCAGCAGTGGAGGAGGTAGGTAGGTACCTCTGCCTGACGCCGTCAGATGGTGTGTGGTGAAGGTACCTCCTCAAGCTACCTCCTCCTGCCAGCGTCAGCAACCTCCCACGTACATGATTGAAGTGTCTCCTCAGTGCGTTGTGAAGGCAATTCGTCTTGATAGTATTAGGCAGTGTGTTGTGAGGGTAGCCTCTGTCTTGGTGTATAAAGTACATGACTTACACTTTATGAAGTTCACACCACCGGAGGAATTCGTGTCTCAAGTCGACTGCGATGATTCAGGTTTTGGCGTTATCTTGGAACACATAAGTGTTATGGATGGACTGATCCATTTGTCAGGTCTCAGAGTTATCTTGATATAGGATTATTCATACGTCGTGGTCGTGGCCCAAGTGTGGCTCCAGAGATAAGAATGCCCACACAATGCAGGTAGTACAGTGTCCTATTAACAGAAGCTTATATTTACTGAAATATTACATCGTAACTTGTATCTGTAAGAGCAACGATGATAGTAATATAGCCCAAGTTACCATATACGCTCAGAAGTGGCCCGCTTGTGAGTGTACCCATTGACAAAAAATTTTTTTTTTACAACAGACTTTGTTGTATATTTTCCAACTTGTGATAACCTAGGAGGAAATACGCGGGTAGGTGGCCGCCAGCAGGCGGCTGCACCGAGCTGGTGGCAGATGCCAATTAAGCAGGGTGTATGAGAGGCAACATTACTGCATTAGAAACGCTTAGGTGGGGCCCTTCCTGTGGGGCTACGGTGAGGACAAGAGGGTCTCAGAACGACGGGTACCACAAGATCGAGGTATCATCCGGTGAGGCTTGGGGGACGATATCTGTCATAAGTTGTGTTTGTCACTGTCTTGCTGCGGTTGGTGGTGTGGCTGGGGTTGAGGCAGCAGGAGGAGGGTGGGGGAAGGTGGTATCAGGAAGGTGTGACGTGTAGGGGCGGTACTTGTGTCACCCTGGGGACGCCTCTCCTCCCCCCTCTGCTCTGTGCTCTGCCTGTGGCCATGTTGTGGTGTGGCTGGTGTTATGTGGTGCTGATGCTAACGTTATTTTTGTCCCTCTGTTTTCTCCGGCTGTTGCCTTGTGCTGTAGCCCATGTGTCGATACAAAGTTATGTTTTAATGGGTTTGTAACGCTGTGTAACAACTGTAACTCTAAAGCTGTGTTACTATTACTGTTTCACTCTGCTATACTTGTGTCGCAATCTTTGCTGTTTACTTGTAAATCGTTTGGATATATCGCTGGGCATTTTTGATGCTAGGCCTCTGTGTCTTCGTCTGTTGCTGGGCCTCTGTTTCTTCGTCTGTTGCTGGGGCTGTGTCTTCGTCTGTTGCTGGGGCTGTGTCTTCGTCTGTTGCTGGGGCTGTGTCTTCGTCTGTTGCTGGGGCTGTGTCTTCGTCTGTAGCGGCCACTATTAACCATCGCCAGAACAAAGCCTCAAGTGTTACGTGTTGGACACAGGCGCCGCTCCTCCTCCTGGATCCTTGATCGATCTTTCTCATGTTTAGCTCAGCCTCCCACCCACCCACCCACTCACCCAGGTGGAGGCACGTGGGCGGGGGGCCCGCAAAGCGTCCAAGCCTCATGATTCTCATCATCGCTACGTCATGAGGGAACGTCATGTAGTTATATCGCGAGCGCTGAGGCCGGAGGGTGTTAGGGCACATGACGTAGACAGCCATAATCAGATGTGGATGTGGTGCACATTAGAGATGTTTCCCTCAGTGTAGACATCCCAGTGATGGTAATGGATGGGAAAAAACTTGTTCTTAGAGGATCAGATGGGAGGATGATATCATTATATACACATGGATCCCTCTGGAAGGCTTGGTTCTGTGTGTTCAGCAATGATGCCAATGGTCAGTTGGAACGGTAGATGTAGACGACCAGAAGTAGATCCATGTTGTGTATAACCAGTCGTAAGTGACTCAGTTTTGTGGCAGGATCATCTCTCTACGTACACGTCCGAACTGGGTCGTGAATATGAGAAATTTGCATCAATTAAAAAAAACTCAGGCGATGGAAGTGAAGTCTGTCATCCTTCATGGTCCAGACTGGTCACCTCGATGTGTGTGTGTGAGAGAGAGAGAGAGAGAGAGAGAGAGAGAGAGAGAGAGAGAGAGAGAGAGAGAGAGAGAGAGAGAGACTGATCTTTAAGTCTCAAGTCGTCCATGGTTCTCTAGAACCCAGAACGTAGAAAACATTGGAAAATGTAATTCGAAACCACTGAACAGATTTTCAGAACAACTGAAGGCTCCAGAAACCACAAGTCCTATAATTACGGTCACGTTAGAAACCAGTTGTCTTGCGTCCGACCCAGGCAGGGAAAGCCATCGACAACATGACTATGATCTTCTGTTGTAAGATTGACTCGTAAGTCAGCTTCGATGGAGGCGACGCTGCTGGAGAAAGTCTCACCTTGTTATCATCATCTTGGAGAACTCAGGAAGACTACAGAGCCACACGGGACCTGGATGATCACCTTGTGTCTTTAAGATTTCTGAAATGATTCAGTCAAGACTTAACTAAGGAGACTGAAACCATGAAATTAGATATAATGCAAGTTATTCCTTGAGCTCCCGAGGCTAAACAGAGGTTCGAATGGTGTGAGGATTTCAGCTCTGGCTTCATAGAAGGAGTGAACAAATCGTCACATACTGAAGAGAAGATGGAATCATGAGTGATGAGGAAACATGAGGGATGATGTGTCAACATGTGGGAGTGATGGTGTCTCACGACCTCACACTTGGTCGGCACAACAAGGGAACTTGTGAAGTCTCGCGAGATTATACGTTTCGTATTGAGATGTCGAAAGGAAAGAAGCAAACCCATTCATTTCAGTATTCAAAGCACTTGTTCTTCCTCCGAGTGAAATGCCACCGCATGAAGACGACACCAAAAATAGATGACCTGAACGGGTCATGTCGACACGTCTGGCTCACCACGATAAACCAAAAGCTCACAGACTGTGCACAAGTGGAACTTGGTGTGACACACGGAAGAACGTGGAGACCTGGTATATAATGTGCATCCGAAGACCATCCCTTCTGAGTCTGACGACGAAGGTCCTCACCGAAGACATGACATGACTGCTGCTACCTGACGCTGTTGCTGCTGCTGCTGCTGCTACCTGACGCTGCTGCTGCTACCTGGTGCTGCTGCTGCTGCTGCTACCTGACGCTGCTGCTGCTGCTGCTACCTGGTGCTGCTGCTGCTACCTGGTGCTGCTGCTGCTGCTGCTGCTGCTGCTACCTGGCGCTGCTGCTGCTACCTGACGCTGCTGCTGCTGCTGCTACCTGACGCTGCTGCTGCTGCTGCTACCTGGCACTGCTGTTATTGCTGTTCCTGTAAATGTTGTATGCAGATTCTGTATCACTGCAGTTCTTTTGTGTTTGTGTGAGACTGTACCGTTGGTGTCTTGTTACAGATCTTCCTCGCTAACTCAGCTTAAGTGAATGATTTCATACATTTATTTTTTTCATTTGCTTATCAATACATTACGTCTTGATTTAGTCTGTCGTGTGTGTGTGTGTGTGTGTGTGTGTGTGTGTGTGTGTGTGTGTGTGTGTGTGTGTGTGTGTGTGTGTGTGTGTGTGTAGGAGAGGCAGCAACAGCGGCCTGACCACGCTCCCGTAGCCCAGGTCGAGGGCCGCTATAAATACTCCTCCTGAAATAACCTCCCGCTAGACGGGCGGGACCCTTAGACCCATCCAATCAGCGAAATGACGGTGGTCAGTACTTGTAGGGTGATGATAATGACTTCCTCCCCGAACCATCGTGTCACTAACGACAGTTCAAGTGGACTATTTAGCTTGTTATCATCAAGTGTGGGTGTGGCCCCCTGGGCTCTTAAAGTGTGGCCCGGGCCATACCCACACACGTCACAAGGTGTGTCTGATGACGAGAGAACAGACATGACAGGTTCATGTCATGTCTCGTGTGTGTTTATCATGTGCCATGTGTAGTAAGACGTGTGTTTATGTTCCCTCAGTTATCGCACCACAGGTAGTGGGGACGAGTTTGCCTGCGGCTTGAAGTAACGCGGTTGGAGGTAACCGCAGCTAATGTAGGGGGATGCCGCAGGCGGGGACGGTTGGATCCGTGCGGCATGTTTACGTGATAGGATGGATGCAGCGGGGGAAAAAGATAGGTCGAACACCGCAGGAAAGGTAGGAGGGATGCGGCACCGCAGGTGAGTGTTGGGGCTGCGGCGATATAGTTAGGGCGGCGGCCAGACCGCAGGAGGATTTGCAAAGGGAAATGTGGTTAACGAAGCCTTGGTTGCTGAAGGTTTGGGTCGGCCCTGATGGCCGGATCTGGTTGCAAGTTGAAGTGCCTTCTTGATACAGGCGTTTGTGGGTGCCTGCCTGCCTGCCTGCCTGCCATCGCATGGACGAATGACTGTTAGTGAGTTTGTACGTACGTTTGTATTACTTCTGCTGGGAATGTGAAGTATGTATGTCACTACCTTGATCTAACAACCATTGACCCAGTAGACCATCTTGCTGTTACTTTCTTCCACCGGAACCATCCATTTTATTGCGTAGTAATTAAAGGGTCGTACCATCGAACTTAGATGGCACAGAGTACGAGGCCCCACGACCCATGGAAGGAGAGTGCGAGGCCTTACGACCCATGGAGGGAGAGTGCGAGGCCCCACGACCCATGGAGGGAGAGAGAGAGAGAGGCCTCACGACCAATGGAGGGAGAGTGCGAGGCTTCACGATCCATTGAGGGAGAGAGAGAGAGAGAGAGAGAGAGAGAGAGAGAGAGAGAGAGAGAGAGAGAGAGAGAGAGGCCTCACGACCCATGGAGGGAGAGAGAGAGGCCTCACGACCCATGGAGGGAGAGAGAGAGGCCTCACGACCCATGGAGGGAGAGAGACAGAGAGGCCTCACGACCCATGGATGGAGATCCTCTTGCCTTCACCTCTCCCTGGCAGAGTTCACAATCCTCTCGCCTCTCGCACTTCCAGCCTCATGGCTGCCTCATCTCTCCTCGTACTACCCTCGCCTCATGTTGCGCTTGCCTCTACCTGGCCTTATCCTCTGCTGTGCTGACACATCCACTCCTTCCTCCTCTCACCCTCTCGATGTGCTCGCCTCCTGCAGTGCTGACCATAGAGAGTTTAGTTTTATTCGTTGTGGTGAGAGCTGGTCTGTTGGCGCAGCAGGAATGTGATGGATCGTGTTGTCCCACACTCAATGACACCGTGGGTGACACTTAAGGTGTAACTACTAGTTATCCTGACGTGGATAAGACTGGAGATGTCCATACAGTACATTGTCTCAGGTGTAGCGCTCAGCTTCCCCCGGCGTCACCCGGCAGGGTAGAGGTTGTGGGAGGCGGAGTAGGTGGCTTGAGGGTGAGGTTCGAAGAGAGGCAGGGTCAGGGAGGGAGGGAGTGAAGCGGGCGAGTGATGCAAGAAGGTGAAGATGATCTCATTATTTACAGCCAGACCCGGACAGTGGCGGCACTGTCCGGGTCTGAGGACTACCCTCCCGCTCGGGTCTCACACTGGACGGCATCACGGCCACCAGTACTTTCTCCAGTGCCTCGTACACCGACACCTCCGCCTCCGCCCCCACGCTGCCACTCCATTACACGTCTGCTGTTCACAACGTGTGGTGTGTGGCGCTGTGTTGTTCACAACGTGTGGCGTGTGGCGCTGTGTTGTTCCACGTGTGTGTCACCGTCCACCATGAACCATTGTTGGCTATGACTTTCATGAACTACTACATGCAAGACTCATCCTCGTGTAACCACAACACAACTGTACCTAACAGTATTCTCTGTAAAAAAATAATACAGTTCTACTCTCAGACGTGGACGCCCAGTTTAGTATTAATATTTTTTTTCTTCTAAAAGGAGTAATTTTTCCTTCTGTTGCTTTGAACGGTGGAAACTGTTTATCCTTACTGTTAAAGCTTTGATTCTACAACGCCTCTTAAGTTTGTGATAAAAGTTGAGCGCCGCTTACTGTGTAGGGAGTTCAGAACGCAAGGTGTCCCTTGTTACTGCTCGGTATGTTTTGCCCATCATCATCTGAGCGAGGTACAGCACACCTCTGGCCTGTGCTGTATAGTGTGGGTTGTTTTCCCAGGACGGTGGTGGGGTCGGGGAGCCACACTGAGCCCCATCTTGTTTGCCTCCCACCTCGAGCCTCACAGTGTAAGGCGCCCATCTTTGCTACCGAGGCTCTCACACGGATAAGTCACATGCCAGGGGCTCTGGGTGCCCCTGTTACTGCAGGCACCCGGCATGAGGAAGTTGTTTTATCATACCAGGATGAATATGCTCGAGGACAACATTAAACGTACCTTGCTGATGTCTTCATGTGGCCGCGAGTGTGTGTCGCTGTGTTAGAAGCAAGTGATTTCCAGACTCACACCAACACAGATTCAGACAGAAGGTTGGATCGTCTGCTCTGTACTGCTGTCTTTCCTCTCAGCTTCTCGATCGCCATTGCAGAGACGAGGCAGCAGAACCTGTGTGGTCATGAGAGAATTACGTATAAGTTAATCCTATTTATGATTTGGCTTTAGAATAAACTCGTTATCTCTTCATCCAGTACGGTTGAGTTATATACCTTTGCCCTTGACATGTTGACTAAAGTAAGACAAGGAAATATATATACATTTGTGTCTGAATGTATATATGTATGTAAATGAATGTATATATACGGTCGGGAGGAGTGGTGGGATGTGGTATGGTGGTGGTGGGTAACCTGGCGTCCGCCACAATGTACTGTTGTGTGGCCCTGACGCTCCCCAGGCTCCCGGCACACACACACACACACACACACACACACACACACACACACACACACACACACACACACACACACACACACACACACACGCCAGAAACATAACGTTAATCTTACGTTTGTGTTGCTACATCACAACTTTTGATCGTTGCCGCTGTTTCTGTTGTTACATTTACTGTTGCAACCTCTTTATTTTTTTTACTGTTGTTGTTCTCTTTATTGCAGTTATTACCACTGCTGTTGCTGCGCCTCCTCTTATTACAACTGCCTCCCCACACTCCAGCAGTCCGTCTCCCCCGCAACACCACATCTTCCACCAGGTTGTTTTGCTACTCAGAGGACGTGGTTGTGACATAGATGGAACATCACAGGTCGCACGTTGGCCCACAGCGGGACGGAATCTGCTCCTGCTGGTAACAGAGCAGTTGTCCACACAGACGTGCACAGGCGGGCGTGGCAACCTCACTCCTGATACAAGACTTCATCCTATAAGAAGAGATAGAGATTTGTGTCCTGACGAAGGCGTTTCCAGGACAGAGGCAGCCACCCGGGAGTGGCATGACCCATTCACTTATCGATTACGACACCCCGACCCCTGGGTATGATGGCGCGACCTTTGACCAGACTCTTAACAGTCAGGTCAGAGGCCCGGCCATCACTACACAAAGAACTGACTGTTGCTGCGCTCGAGGATCGTACCGTCATGCTCGAGGGCTTGCGTCAGGAGATTAGAAATATTAATTCATGAATGGAAAATCGTGGATTTTTGCCCCACAAACAGTGAAGGTGAGGCAGGTAATGTGACCATCTGCCGCACGATGGCCCTAGAGCAAGGTAACGGAAGTGCAGGAGACTCGCAGCTGTTGGGCCCTCCGCCCCAGGCCCTGCTGGGGTTCAGCCAACAAGTACAGCACCACCAGTAACGCGAAGTGAAGGGTGGTAGGAGTGTCCGTCATACACGGGAAATATATTTTGTGTGAAAACACATCAGATGACCGCCAGGCAGTGTGGCCACAGAAGCACTCTGTGCGTGCGTCAGGCAGTGTGGCCTCAGAAGCACTCTGTGCTTGCGTTCAGGAACGTGCCACAGAAGGAGTGGAAGATGTCCATTAGGAGAACGATGGCCGCTCTCGTGAGGGTGAATGTTTGTGTGTCGCTGACCTGGTTCACTGGACGGAACTTTCATGACAGCGGAGAGGGACGGGTGCAGCGGAGGAGACACGGAAGGATGTGATAACATGGTGATCACTAGGTGGAGGCAGCTACTTTGGTGAAGACAACCACGAGACACATCCTGACCAGAGTGGCATTATCTTGTCACCCTCGCCAACATGAAGAATGATAGGCTGTTGTGATGACTGTTTCTTTCCCCAACACTGCTTCACCTTCTCGTGTCTTCCCCAACAACTCTGACTTTACGCTTTTAAAAAGTCAGAATTTCCCCTTCCTCCGAGACTCATAGATTATTTCTCTCATTCCTTCAGTACCTTGTTTCACGTTCCAGTGGAGGTGTAGCTTCTATCTGGATCTTCTGTCCATGACTGGAGTTCTGGACGCTAGATATAAAGATGACTGGCTTCCAGCACTGCTGCTCAGGGTGTAGGAGGAACATAACAGTCAATAGAGTAAGAGTACACGACAGACACCGTCTGACCCACACACACTTGTCTTGTTCTCTGTGTCTGCTGATGGTCACGTGAACGTCAGGTGTAGTTGTGACATCAGCAAGTCACTGGTTCCTCCGTGCTGCAGCAACATGCTCCTGCAGCGCCAGACTCCTGCAGCACTAGCCTCCTGCAGCGCCAGACTCCTGCAGCACTAGCCTCCTACAGCACCAGCCTCCTGCAGCACCAGCCTCCTGCAGCACCAACGAAAAAATGAATTAGATGTACCCCAAAATGAAAGCGAGCCACCGAAAACCTATTTAGCGAGTCATATGTTCATTGCATTGGGACAATGAAGAGAACCAAAGTTGACTATTTCTGTACACTGCTACCACAGATCTGCTGCAACATGCACGTAGCAGTCATACTGTCGGGCAGCTTCACCTTCGACTACCGCAGGAGAACTACCACTGTTTGTGGAGACATAATTACAGGTTGGGTCCCACGAACTCTCAGGGTCAGCGATGGGGAACCAGTGTTGACACACTCAAGGCACTTAAACGTTCTCCTGTGGAAGTTGTCCCCATCCACGGGGCCCAGCGTGTGTTGCTTGGGCTGGGAGTGTATGGTGTCACTTGACGTGTGGGGACGAGACGGTGTACGGGAGGATGAAGGCTCTGATAACTGTACCTTAATAGCGCCTTGTGTACCATGGTACGACCATTGAACGTAAAGGTACGACCTGTGCGTATGATGGCCTCACCTTTGACCTGACCCTTATGGATATTAGTTCTTTTTTTCGATATCTTCTGCTATCTCATGTTGATCCCCCCCCCCTCTCTCTCTCTCTCTCTCTCTCTCTCTCTCTCTCTCTCTCTCTCTCTCTCTCTCTCTCTCTCTCTCTCTCTCTCTCTCTCTCTCATCACCTTCTATGATTTCATTTTTCCGTGTCCAAGTTTGGCTGGTGAACTGATATAACCCGATATAACCCCTTCAGTCACTGTTAACCCGGATATATTCCGATATGCATGACGAAAGGTATACCTCCTCCACTGTATTAACTAGGTATACTCCGGTATACCTTGCTACTGGTATAACGTCAGCATAATCAACCAAGATATACTCCAGTTTATGAGTATATCCCAACATTAACCCAGACATACTCCTGTATACATCAGACATACTCCGGTATACCTCAGACATACTCCAGTATACTCGTGAGTAAGTATGCGTTTTGGCGCCACCTTCCTGATGGTCCGTCATTTCGTGGAGGTGCAGAGAAACTCTCTCATCTGCCGTGGGAGGAGGGACGGACAGGCAGACATGCCGGCTTGTGAGTGTGGCCATCACCGGCAGGCAGGGCTTGAATGGGAGCAGTGTGCTGGGTGCGTCCAGCGGCAGCAGCAGCAGCGGTAGAAGAGCCTCCACCCTCAGGCGGCCACACCACCGCCACCGCCACCCTCAGGAGGCCTTGTTTGATTCAAGCACGTCTCCTCAACCCCTGATGGTCCAAGCACGTCTCCTCAAACCCTGATGGTCCAAGCACGTCTCCTCAAACCCTGATGGTCCAAGCACGTCTCCTCAAACCCTGATGGTCCAAGCACGTCTCCTCAAACCCCTGATGGTCCAAGCACGTCTCCTCAACCCCTGATGGTCCAAGCACGTCTCCTCAACCCCTGATGGTCCAAGCACGTCTCCTCAAACCCCTGATGGTCCAAGCACGTCTCCTCAACCCCTGATGGTCCAAGCACGTCTCCTCAAACCCTGATGGTCCAAGCACGTCTCCTCAAACCCCTGATGGTCCAAGCACGTCTCCTCAACCCCTGATGGTCCAAGCACGTCTCCTCAAACCCCTGATGGTCCAAGCACGCCTCCTCAACCCCTGATGGTCCAAGCACGTCTCCTCAACCCCTGATGGTCCAAGCACGTCTCCTCAACCCCTGATGGTCCAAGCACGTCTCCTCAACCCCTGATGGTCCAAGCACGTCTCCTCAACCCCTGATGGTCCAAGCACGTCTCCTCAAACCCCTGATGGTCCAAGCACGCCTCCTCAACCCCTGATGGTCCAAGCACGTCTCCTCAACCCCTGATGGTCCAAGCACGTTTCCTCAACCCCTGATGGTCCAAGCACGTCTCCTCAACCCCTGATGGTCCAAGCACGTCTCCTCAAACCCTGATGGTCCAAGCACGTCTCCTCAACCCCTGATGGTCCAAGCACGTCTCCTCAAACCCTGATGGTCCAAGCACGTCTCCTCAACCCCTGATTTTTACTTTCTTTTCCTTTTTTAAATTTGATTACGTCACGAGACTGTTGTTACGTTGGGGAAGTTTGTGGTATTTTGTGGTGATTTTATTATCGTTTTAAAGGGTTGTTTGATCTAGGTTTTGACTGTGATGGTCTTGTGTTATGAAGGATGTGATTGTGTTGTGTTATGAAGGTTGTGATTGTGGTGGTCTTGTCTTACGTTTTACAATTGTTTGTTTTTATTCTCTTCAGTAATGAATGCAGCAGTTGTGTGTGGCAGTTTTGATTTGACTCTTTACCCGCCTGTCTGATCCATCAGGTCGTGATGGTGGTATGATGACGGAGGTGACTTGTCCAACACATGCATTAGGTCATGTAGTGATGGAGGAGGTCATCTCTCCATCGTATCCATCAGATTTAGGACTTGAGGAGTTGGAGGCGATCTCTCCCTCCCTCTCTCTGACACCTACCAAGTGGGAAGGTAATTATCCCAGTGAAATGCATCTCGTCATTTAGTTCAGTATGTAAATATACTCGAGTGGTGTACTAATTACAGCGGTGGGTGATTAGGTCTTGATGCTAATTATAGCTGGCTTTTATCTCTTCCTAGTTCCATTTTCTTTCCTTCTTTCTTCTCAGTTCTTCCTTCATTATTCTTTATTTCCTCGGAAGTTCCCTGCTCGTGATTCCATACTTTGGTCTTACTTCTGGATTGCTTGGTATTCCAGGCGAGATTTTCAATTTCGTTCTGCACGACGGTACGACCCTCGTGGGTGAGGGTCATCATGAGCAAGGGTCGTACCGTCATGCTGAGTACTATCGTGCTGAGTGGTCGTACTGTCGTGCTGAGTGGTCGTGGATTGGTGACCAGGTGAAGACCACTGGTGTTTGTTACAGTGTGGGTCATGACCCGTCCTTATGGTGGCACACTGCCGCTGGCCAGGCCTGGCCGGGCCGGGCCGGGCCGGGAAGGGTCCGTGGATGGAATGTCTTGTGGAGGGAGAGGGGGAGGTGAAGGAACAGCTTGGCGGGAAGGTTTCACACATCAGGTGACACGAGAATATGAGTCTCGTATGACCTCGAGGCAGAGAGACACTAGAATTATATAAACCACCATGTTTACCAGTGGGTCGGCCACTGGTGACTCCAGTGTTCATGGGAGTACGTGGACCACTTCACCATGGGAGGGACTGGGAGAAACATCTGCCGTATTAAGTGGCAGAGGAACCGTGCGTCACGTGAGCGGTCCGCCCGCAAGGTAGTGGTCAGCGGCAGATGATGGAGCGGTCGGCCGGCTGGCTGGCCAACCCGCTGTACTGGGGTGGGTGATGGTCTGTAATACATGTGGTGGTGGTGGTGGTGGTAGGGTGGGGTCTGTGTGGTGGTGGTGGTGGTGGTGTGGTGGGGGTCTGTCTGGTTGTGGTGGTGTGGTCGTGGTGGTGATGTGGTGGGGGTCTGTCTGGTTGTGGTGGTGTGGGCGTGGTGGTGATGTGGTGGGGGTGTCTGGTTGTGGTGGTGGTGGTCGTGGTTGTGGTGGTCGTGGTTGTGGTGGTGTGGTGGGGTCTGTCTGGTTGTGGTGGTGGTTGTCGTGGTTGTGGTGGTCTGGTGTGGTCGGTGGTGGTGGTGTGGTGTGGTCTGTCTTGGTAGAGCTGTACTCCCACGCTGGGTGAGGTGCAGGCATCCCCATCTGGTGATGGCGGTCTTAATGTTGCCCCTGATGATGACTGTGATGATAACATGATGACTGTGATGATAACATGACGACTGTGATGATAACATGATGACTGTGATGATAACATGACGACTGTGATGATAACATGATGACTGTGATGATAACATGATGACTGTGATGATAACATGACGACTGTGATGATAACATGATGACTGTGATGATAACATGATGACTGTGATGATAACGTGATGACTGTGATGATAACATGATGACTGTGATGATAACATGATGACTGTGATGATAACATGACGACTGTGATGATAACATGATGACTGTGATGATAACATGATGACTGTGATGATAACATGACGACTGTGATGATAACATGATGACTGTGATGATAACATGATGACTGTGATGATAACATGATGACTGTGATGATAACATGATGACTGATGACTGTGATGATAACATGATGACTGTGATGATAACATGATGACTGTGATGATAACATGATGACTGTGATGATAACATGATGACTGTGATGATAACATGACGACTGTGATCATAACATGATGACTGTGATGATAACATGATGACTGTGATGATAACGTGATGACTGTGATGATAACATGATGACTGTGATGATAACATGATGACTGTGATGATAACATGATGACTGTGATGATAACGTGATGACTGTGATGATAACATGATGACTGTGATGATAACATGATGACTGTGATGATAACATGACGACTGTGATGATAACATGATGACTGTGATGATAACATGATGACTGTGATGATAACATGATGACTGTGATGATAACATGATGACTGTGATGATAACATGACGACTGTGATGATAACATGATGACTGTGATGATAACATGATGACTGTGATGATAACATGATGACTGTGATGATAACGTGATGATAACTGTAGTACTAGTGATGGTGGTGCCTCGATAATGATGTCATGATCCGCATGATGATATAATGATCATAGTGGCTGTGACCATCATGGTAGGAGGAGGAGGGTGCACGTTGTTACTCATCCTGGATGCAGAGGAGAAGTTATTCTCATGATATCTGTTATGATAAACGGATCCGAGAAGTTAGGTTATGGTGGCGTTCTTAAGATGCGAAGGTACACATCGTACCTCTCTCTCTCTCTCTCTCTCTCTCTCTCTCTCTCTCTCTCTCTCTCTCTCTCTCTCTCTCTCTCTCTCTCTCTCTCTCTCTCTCGTCTTGAAGTCTCGCAAAACCCAGCGTGCCATCATGCACGCGGATGACTGTGTGTCTGTGCTACCGCTGGCGTAACACTGTCTTGGCCATGACCGCTGCCCGCCGGGAAGGTCTAGACTCCTGCAATAACTGTATACCTTAATCGTCCCTTTCTAAACCCCCTCTCCGTCCTCCCGCGTCTGACGGACACCATAACTGCCAGTTATGGTGTTGCATAATTATGTTCGTGTACAGAAGATTGTGTAAGGCTTTGCTGTGATGGGGAGTTGATCGTGGTATTTGCACAGTATATTGATGTATATCACTGTGACTGACCTCGTATTTAGTGAACAAATGCTGCCTAGAGTCATATATATATATATATATATATATATATATATATATATATATATATATATATATATATATATAGTGTTGTTTCCAGTCAGCTAGAGTGAAGATGTAATTAAGTGTAAGTAATATGCCACATGTGAAGCCTGGTGTGTGTGTGGATGCCATTATGGGGTGTGAAAGACAGTTGTAGCATTAGTGTCTCGTGGGGCCTCTGCCTCCTTTCCCACGGGTCACCCACCCACCAGATGGTCCATGTAAGGTGAGGTCAGGTCAGGCCAGGTCACACAGGAGCACCTGGTGACTAGCAGATGACGGCCTGTGACCCAGATGTAGACCTGTTGACCTGTTGACTGAGGTGCCCCAAGTCCAGGTCCTTCCTTCCCGTGCACCAGTGTCTTGTTATTCATTAATTCACTCAGAACTTTACTTGATTACTTTATGTTTACTATAAGTACCAGAGGGTCAGCTTGGAATAGGGAAGACTGTGTTGTGTTTGAGAGACCAGATGGTGTGGAGGTCACCGCTGCCATGTAGAGTTGCCTCCCTCCAGTCGGCACACCAAACTGGCGACAGATGTTGTCGGGAGCCGCCAGACGGGTGGCCAAACCAGGGATGCCTCTCTCCAACAATGGTCCTTCCCCAGTGATGGTCCATCCATCCCCAGTGATGGTCCATCTCCAGTGATGGTCCGTCTCCCGTGATGATGCGTCTCCAATATCTTCCTCTTGTTGGCCAGGTAGGGTGGGGCTCCTGCTGCTGCTGCTGGTTAAGTCGCTGGCCATACGAGGGAGAGGAAGATGGGTTAATACCTCCCCCTCCCCCTCCCGCTAAATGAAGCACGACGACGATATGATGATCCCTGAGTGTGATAGCCTGGCCATTGACCTGACTCTCCAGTGTCAGGTCGTAGGTCACACCATCCTACCTAAGAGTCGTACATTCGTACTGCAGGTATTATTATTGGTTCACTGGCAGCAGTGCATAGTAAGCTACAGTGGGTACTGTAACTGCAGTGGGTACTGTAACTACAGTGGGTACTGTAACTGAAGTGGTTACTGTAACTGTAGTAAGTACTGTAATACGGCAGGTGCCAGAGCAGAGCGCTCGGCAGGACATGCCACATCAGGAGTGTGGTGGAAGGTTGGATGTGGTGAGCGCAGGAAGCAGGAGGTGAAGTTAGCGGTGTGTGGTGCAGGAGAGAAGCCTTGGCAGGATGCACGGGCCGCCCCACACCTGCAGCTGCTGATGACTACACACAGGAAGCTGCCAGCTGCACCAACTGTGAGAGGCAGGGGGCCCTCGGCGGTAGTGACCACTTGTCTTATGATGGTTCCAAGTCTTCCACACGCGCGTCTCGTCATGAACGGATAGAGAAACATGAAAAAAAAGAGGGAAAATATTGTTGACGATGTGAAAGATGAAGTAGTTGATTGGAAATCATTCATACCCTCACCGTTAGCAGAAACTAGTTCCCTTCACGTGGGAACTTCACAACATGGATCACAAACTCCCAGATTCACACAAGGAAAGTTTATCTGCCCAGAATACCGCTACACTCTACAATACAGTATGTAGGGGTCACTATATGGTGGAATACCTGTAACCACAACTTGATGGTTGTTGTGGTGATGGTATAAGGCTCAGTGATTGTGATTGCTAGGGATGCTGGTGATTCACAGTAATCTCTTGGATGATGATGATGAACGTGTGTGTACTTAGATGTTGTCATGTATTGCTGTTGCTGTGAGTGTTGTGTAGTGATGATGGTAACATGTGGCGAGGAGGGTGGTGTTGGTGGTGGCTGGTGCATTGCCCCGGGGATAACAGGTGTAAGGAACACCTGCTGCTGCAGGACCACTGCTGGGACAACTGTCTGTTCTCAACCGCAGTGTCGTGACCCTATCATACCATTCCCTGCAATCCAGCCAAGCGTCAGTACAGCCATGTAAGGATTCCATCCAGTTATTGGAATAATTTGTTCTGGACTTAGAAGAAGTAATTTGAAAGCAATTTACAAAAAGTATTTTGCCTTTAGGTGAATTGTTTCCCACAGCTGACCCTTCAAGGACTGCCGCAGACGACCGCCATGTCCCCGAGATGCATCGCTTGTCCATACCTATTGAGGATGTTGGCGCGGGAGAACGCTCGGGGAATATGTAAGCAGCCAGGGAGGGGCGTGCCGCTCCTGAGGGTGGTATTAAGTGTGTAGGACTGGCAGAAGTTGTATTGTTCAGGGCATGAACGTCGGTCCGTCATGACGCCACAGTAAATGATGGTGTGTGACGTGCCTCACTTTCTGAATGTCCTCAGTTGTACGTTAACCCCATAAGGACGAGAGTGCGCCCCCCTGAGCACAACACTACGACCCGTAAGCACGAGAGTACAACCCTCGGATATAATGGCCTAGCCTCTGACCTGACCCTACCGTGGCGACCAAGAGTTTATGAGTAGCTATTGTGAGTTTTTTACTCTCCTCCCGGTTCACATATCCCAGAGAGGGGCCCCTCATCTTGGCATATTTAGGGGGGTTTAGCAGCAGCGGGAAGCGGCCGTCAACAATAGAACGGGTGTGATAGCTGTAGGGCGTGACTAAACATAAATAGCCGTTGTGGTGGTGTGTGTGCGTCTGTGTGTATGTGTTGGGATGGGGTGGGGGGGGAGTAATATGCAAATTATGGCAGACAAGAAACAATAGCGTACTGGACCTTCACGTGTCAGGCGGCGCCACGTCCCTGGAGACTGTGTTAGGGTACTAATGGGTAAACAGGAAGTCTACAGTGGTTGGTACGAACCGCTGCTGGTACTGTGTTACTGCGGTACTCGCTTGTTCTATTGTCTAATGGCCGTAACACACACTCACACACACACACACACACACACACACACACACACACACACACACACACACACACACACACACACACATTAATATTGTACACATGTAAATTGAAAGCAAAAAACAGTTGTCTGTAAATTAGAAAATTGTCGTTAACAATGTGAAAAGCAAAAAAGTAACAATCATTTAGAAAGAAGTTTGAGACTCGTCTGTAAAGAGTAGCATTGTTTACAAGAGACGTGGCAGGAAGGCTGTTGCCCCGCTGGGTGACACAGAAAACGCCGCCCTTGTCTGATTATAGGACACACACACACACACACACACACACACACACACACACACACAGGCAGATTATCAGAGGCAAGTGGCGCGCAGAGAATGGCCTCTTGTGGTGTGGGTTCCGCTGTAGCTGGAGGTCAAGTAGAGGTCAGGCCAGGTCAGGTTGTTGCCTAGGAGGGTTAGGGGCGTTAGTTGTATGTCACACCAGGTCATTTTGTAGTCGAGAGGCAAAGTCCGTGCTAGTTCGCGTTGTCCCAGTACAAGGTCAGGGAGGTTGGTTAGAGGTCATCCCGGGTCGAGGTCAGAAGGGTCGCTCCACCATGTCGCACCACCGTTCTGGGACCTGATGATGGATGGTTACACTCCCCAGCCATACAACACATACTCCACACACCTCACACACACCCCAGCCATACAACACATACTCCACACACCTCACACACTCCCCAGCCATACAACACATACTCCACACACCTCACACACTCCCCAGCCATACAACACATACTCCACACACCTCACACACTCCCCAGCCATACAACACATACTCCACACACCTCACACACACCCCAGCCATACAACACATACTCCACACACACCTCACACACACCTCAGCCATACAACACATACTCCACACACCTCAGCCATACAACACATACTCCACAGTTGGTTCCCTCACAATCCTCTCAGGTCTGACGGTGTCACCTTATTCACTAGCTGTCACACCCACACACCAGGATATACCTCCCCATGTCTAGACCCAGCTCGTCCATCTAACACCATAAATGTAGTGTGTGTTGTATGCAGTATCTGCTGTGTGACAGACGCCTGAGTTGCTCGTCAACGACAACTAGAGGAAGACTTCCCTGCACAGCCTTAAAGGAAACCTTTCTGAATCTGAGTTGCTTTGATAGAGCTGCCTAACAGAGCAACAGTGTTGCTCCTCAGCGGAGATTGTGTGAAGATGACCCAAGCTGGTTCTTATCTCGGGAGGCAGATGGTAAATACCACTTGCCGATTTGGTTTGAGCTTCTCAGATGGGCAACAGTTGCCTGGTGAGACTGTGTCCCTGAGCCACTAGTGCCATCAACAATGGACATCATCATCATTATTTGTTTGTAAGGAAATTACCAGGATTTGTGGTCTATTGTTCCCCCTCAATGTCACTGTCGGACTTCAGGTCTCCGTGGCACATGGGGCCATGACTTGCACCTCAGGACCGAAGGTGTCATGGGTTCGTGCCCTCCTTGTGGAGGCGGGGACATAGGATTAGTGAGCATGAGGGTCCAGTTCCTCCCTGGATATCGGATGGAACCGGAGAATAATCAGTACAGTGGTGACCGTAACGTGAGATTAGTAATGCAATACATTATGGGCGGGAATTCTACCCATCCTCGCCCGGCATTTGTGTACCGTCGGTTGATCAACAAGTAGTCTCAGTTGACGAACCGCCAAGTAAAGATAATTCAGAATTATTAGCTTCCCTCTTCGTGGTCAGTTTGTCTGGTTTTTGACCTTTGTTTACGTCGTTAATACGGAAGGCACGAGTGTCGGCGGCCGGAGTCAAGTCCCTTGCCCTAGAGAGTTAGGTCTTCTACCAGATCATTACGGGTCAGGTCAAAGGCCATACCATCATGAACACTGGTTGTCCCGTCGTGCACAAGGGGTAAGGGAGCCCTTTTGGAGGTGTAGAAGCCAGGGTTTCACTTCAACACACTTGACAAGCTGGACATGTTTGAGAGTCTGTATGTTCTTTACTCCCACACCTGGAAATGGGGAGAGTTACGGGACCGTAGACACATTGACTTGTACTTGTTGTGATGTAGCAGTATTACTGAGTTGTGTTGTAGATTTAATACAGTGATTGTATCGTGAGATCAATATAGTTTTTATTTTGTTACAGCTGTAATACAGTGTTGCTTATATTGCAGGAATAATAGAGTGTTGTTTGTGTTGCAGGTTCCGGGGACAGTGGAGTACAGTGCAACAGCATCAGCCTCCCAGCCCCTCCCACACTCAGGCCCCGCTACTGTGACCCTAACTTGGGGTACATGGACAGGATCGTCCTGGAGATCGTCGAGACGGAGGCCATCTACGTCCGTGATCTCCGTGAGATTATTGAGGTGAGTACCGTCTCCCACACCTCCAGGATTCTCCCAGCACCGCACGTCACAGGAAACCTGCCCTGGTGACCCTTGTTGTCCTTCCGGGAGGAGAGGTGACGACAGCACAGCTGGCCTGGAGGATCACAGGGTAGCATGATGAAGATGGCAGGTCACACGACGTATCCACTCATTCATCACACGTTGATGCCATTATACAGTATATGGTGTTGTCGTGGTGAGGACCCCTGGCCTGTGAACAGGTCCTCGATCTGTCGTGTCGCTGTCTTGAAGCAAATGCAGGACTGAGATGATACCAGACTTTCTTGACTTTGGAAAGTTTTACGATTTTTCTCGTTGTTCAGACGATTCATTGAAATATCACTCGAAATGCTATATGATCATTCGTGTTTCTTTGTCTTTGTGGTCGATGGTGTTTTGTTTAGTGTGGAATTGAAGGGGCGACCCTTGGCCATTGTCAGCATGAAATTAATAGTTGTACTTCATGTGAGATGAGTTGTGAGGTTAAAGGTAAGAGAGGTGAGTTGTGAGGTTATAGGCAAGAGAGGTGAGTTGTGAGGTTATAGGATGTGAAGATGAAGCCGTCAACATTAAGCGCTTGAACTGGACGGTGTGACCTAATGGCATGATGACCTGGTCGTTGACCTGACCCATTAGGGTCGGTCCAAGGCCAGGATATCATGCCTAAAGGTCATATCGTTGTGCTCGGGGGCTGTACAGTCGTCATTGAAGATCGTGCCGTCGTGCTTCATGGGTTAATGGTTCATACCTTCCCAAGTTAAGGTCAGTGTAAGGTTACGGTCAGTGTAAGGTTAAGGTCAGTGTAAGGTTAGGGTCAGTGTAAGCAGTGTTGAGGGTGAGTGTACTGCTTTCGTGGTGGTGGTGGTTGGCTGGGGTATGAGGAAGGAGGAGCAGTTCCATGTGTTTATGTCCCTGGGTTAAATATGGTAGTATGGTGCGTATGGGTAGGGTTGGCTGGGTAAACTGGTCTAAACCAGCTTATGTAAAGATGGGTTAACTCGTGTGCTAGTCTAGCAGTGGTGGTTTGGTCAGTGGTGTATGTTGGTGATGGTGGTGGTGATAGTGGTGGCTGTAGGTGGTGGTAATCTTTATCATTGTTGGTGGTGGGGCCTAGGTCTTATGTTGGGGTAGCAGATGTTGGTGGTGGTGGTAGTGATGGGCCCTAGGTCTTGTGTTGGGGCAGCAGGTGTGGTGTTGGTGGGGCCTAGGTCTTGTGTTGGGGCAGCAGGTGTGGTGTTGGTGGGGCCTAGGTCTTGTGTTTGGGCAGCAGGTGTGGTGGTGGTGAGGCCTGGATCTTGCACCACCTGACCTTCAAACTACTCCCCTCCCCCCCCTAACCTTCCCGCTCCCTCAACAGAGTCTAGGGCAGCGCTGGCCCCAGGGGGTGGGTAGTGTGGGGGCAGGAGGGGGGGATCTGGTGTAGAACACGTGTGTACATGATGTATGTATATACATCTGTCTGTATGTATGGCTGTACAGGACCGTCAGGTTCACACAGGTGCACTACGCCAGTATTGTATGACACACGGGTGAACCTGTCATCTCGTGTCGGAGGACTTGCTATGTAAGACCAGCGCGGGTATATTGACTGTGAATAATAAGAGATCACTGTTGTTATTGTGACCACCTTGTTTAGATGTGATTATGTTAATGAGATCCATATTATGAGGTTAATGAGAAAGATATTTTGACGGAAGAGTTCGTCCTTATGTGGAGTGTGTGTTGCTGCTGCTGCTGCTGCTGCTCTACATGAGGGTGATGGGCCGGCCGCCTCCACACCAGGGCCACCAGGTCGTCTGTCCTCTAGTGTGGACGCGACGCATGACTGACATTATTCGTGTCTTTACTTGACACTATTTGTCTTGATTAGGTAAACCCTTTGAGCACGACAAGACGACCCTCCAGCATAACAGAACGACCCTTGAGCACTAAGGTACGACCTTAACTTAGTTTGGTCTTGACCTTGACCTCACTACCCATAAGGCTCAGGTCAAAGGCCAAGATTAAGGGTAGTAGTGTCGTGCTCAAGTGGGCGACGCGTCGTGTTCGGGGGGTCAGCAGTATTCCTGACTATGTGGGTAGAGAGCTGGCCTCTCAGGGCGTGTTCCTCGCGACTGTTCGTGGAGGCGTGGTGTGTTCTTGCAATGTTCCTGATGGTCTCAGGTTACACGCATCTCTCCCAGCTCTTCCAACTTGTTCTATGTATTATTATTGTTCGCCAGATGGCGTAACCCTCAGCCCAGTGTACGGCCCTGTTCAACTGGTGCGCCTTGTTCCCAGTGTTCACGAAGCAGTTCTCGATAATGCCTTAGGTTGGGTGACATTTCGGCTCCATATTGTAGTTGTTCATCCGTGTTCTTGATAACCGTCGAAGGATGGATAACAACATTTCCGCTGGCATGTTCTCTTTCCATTGTTCTGTTCTTTAAATTGTGAACAAGAACGACTAGTCTGTGAACAGTTTTTGATTGTTCTACGAGACTGTTCTTGGCAGTTACGGGAGGGATCCTTGTGAGGTTGTGTCTTGGTGAAGTTGGTTGCTGTAGTGGCAGACGTGGTTGTGGTTGTTGGTGTGGTTGATGGATGTGATCTGTCTTGGTTGTGTGGTAGAACAACTCAAGAGATCGTAATGGTTGTGTGTGTGTGTGTGTGTGTGTGTGTGTGTGTGTGTGTGTGTGTGTGTGTGGGCTCGGTGGGTGGAGTGGCCGGCCAGTCAGCCCACCTGACCCACCGGCCGCTCCTCCTGCTGCTGGTGTGGTTCGGTGCCTGGCCCGCCCACGTCCCTCCGTCTGCTTCATCTCCAGGCTGGGCAACATTGAGTCAGCCAGCACTGGGCGTTGTCCCGCCTCAGAACCTGCTTCCTCTGCAACCTGGCCGGTTGTAGTGAAGGGTTGTAGGAGGCAATTCCACCACTTGTAGTGAAGGGTTGTAGGAGCCAGCCTGGCTAGTTTTAGTGAAGGCTTTTAGGAAGCAGTTTTCCCGTTGTAGTGAAGGGTTGTAGGAGGCAAGCTGACCAGTTATAGTGGAGGTTATAAGGACAAATTAGGGGGTTGTATGCGAGGATTATTGGAGGAAAGATGAGGAGTTAGCCAGGCTAGGATTGTAGGAGATAAGTTGAGAAGGTAGTGTGAGGGACTGAAGCCAGGAGAAAGGGGTTGTAGGAGGCAAGGCGAGGACTGGTAGTGAGGAGAGTTGTGGAGGAGGAAGTGACTACGTAGAGTTGGGGTGGGGCGCAGGAGAGGGAGGAGTGGGGCGCAGTAAGGTAGAGTAGAGTGGAGGGGAGGGAGTATGTGAAACGTTTCAGTGTATATTTAGTTCAAGAGTTACTAGAGGCTGGATGGAGGGTTGTAGTGAGTTATAGAAGACGGATGGTAGAGTGGCTGCAGTGTGCACAAATTTATTATGCATGATAAGTCTGGTCAGGTGTTGTGGTCTGGAGGTCGAGTTGTAGATCATTGTTGTGGAAGGTTGGAGACACAGCTGGGGTTGGGGAAGCAAGTCATGCGTGGTAGCAGACGTAGTTGCTGGAGAAGAAAGCAACACACGGGACTTCCGTAGATTATGGCCGTCGTTAAGTTCATAATGTTTACTTAACAGATTTGACCCCACTCGTAACGTAATGACTTTGATAACCACATCAGAGAGGTTGGTGTAGTACTACATATGAGAGGTTGGTGTAGTACTACATATGAGAGGTTGGTGTAGTACTACATATGAGAGGTTGGTGTAGTACTACATATGAGAGGTTGGTGTAGTACTACATATGAGAGGTTGGTGTAGTACTACATATGAGAGGTTGGTGTAGTACTACATATGAGAGGTTGGTGTAGTACTACATATGAGAGGTTGGTGTAGTACTACACATGAGAGGTTGGTGTAGTACTACATAGAACCTGTCGGATAAATCATTAAGCCGCACAACAGGACGCCTCTCTAAGGTGAGCCAGGCTCACGCCCGGGCCACTCCAGCTGCTTGTGTGTGTAATTAATGGAGCGTAATGTAGGGGTGAGGTGGCATTCATTGTGGCCAGTGGCCCTGGACCTCACCCATGGCCGCAGTGGACCACCCAGGGCTACTAGGGTAGGGTTCCAGGGGCCTGTTATTACTGGATGATATAAAGAAGTGCTCACGTCCAGCCTGTAGGTAGCACGCTGTGCGACCTGCAGCGGGGCCTACCCCGGCCTGCAGGTGTCGACACAATGCACACAACAGTTACCCTCCGACTTGCTCATCGCTCGTGAGTTATAACAAAGGTTATGCATCATTGTTGTGGAGCTGCCTGGCTTTGATGTGCTGGGGAGTTGGTTCCGACACGAGGGAGATGAACGGGAAAATCTTTGGCTAATTTTAGCCTTGAGGACGACGCCGGTACGACCCTTGATGGGGTGGAGGATGGACCAAGCCTTGGAACCGACCCCTGAGGTCGTGTCAGAAGCCAGGCCATCATACCTAAGAGACGTGCCATCGTGCTCAAGCATCAGGTGGTCGTCTTCAAGGGTCGTACCGTCGTTCTGAAGGGTCGTACCGTCGATCTGTAGGGTCGCACCGTCGATCTGAAGGGTCGTACAGTCGATTTGAAGGGTCGTACCGTCGTTCTAAGGGTCGTACCGTCGTTCTGAAGGGTTATTTAATTTCCAACAGTGTTTGTAATCTTTTTGATGTAGTTGTAATGCTATTTACTTCACATGAACTAACATAGAACGTATTTTATCTTTATTTATTAAGAGTTGTGTATTGTGCACAACACAGTATATATCCCGACAATGTTGGAGGAAAATGGTGACAGTTTGCCGTGGGTGATCTAAAACCGGGTAGCCACGTCTCATGCAAGTCTCATGTGATTGTGTGACACCACCGCCATATTACCTATGCTAAGTCACATCTCCATAACTCCATCTCCCGCCTGATAATCCTATTACCCATTTTGATACGGGCGGTGGTGGGGTGCTGTCCACCCGGGCGGGAGCCACCTTGAAGCTCACCCCTCCCACACAGCAACGACCCAAACTCGTGATCTCGTTGGTTGCTTGAGTCTCAGTTCATTTATGATTGGCTGGGGGAAAGGTGGGTGGATACTAGGTGGAGAGTGTCACTTAACGCGTTATTCTGTAGTCAAGATGACCCAGTTTCACACACACACACACACACACACACACACACACACACATATATATATATATATATATATATATATATATATATATATATATATATATATATATATATATAATGACCCCTTTTCTGAGGCTCCTGCAGCTTCTAGGTTGAGCTACAATCAGTAGCAGGGTAATGATGATGATGATGGACTCCTGTGAGTCCAGGTCCCCGTGGCGACTCTCGTCCGTGTTGTCACGTGACGATGATAATTACTGACTTATTATCTATTCTTTGTCTTGGTGCTTCAGGTCGATAATGGCTGTAGGGGTCATTACGTCACACAAGACGTCTTACGTCATAACCGTCATGTGATGAGAGGAAGTGTGTAGTGTCGGGTGTTGGTTCCTGTGTCGTCATGGGTAGTTTCAGAGTCGATGTGATGAGGTCGTCTCCCGTGCACTCCAGGAGGATGTTTCCATGACGTCGAGGACACCTTCACCCTCGCCTCCCGCTCTCCCAGACCTGCGCAGTGATCACGTTTTGATCCGCGACTCCGACTGTTGAGGTGCACGAGGAAGTGTGGTGTGCACCACCTTGTCATGTGTTCGTCAGGCGGTCATAATGAATGCTTTATATCCTGAAGTGCTGGTCGTATGCGTCAAGTGGAAGGTCGTAGCTAGAGATGCTGAATGACTACTTAATCCCATGGGCATGACGGTACGACCATTGACCACGATGATAGGACCATTAGACGTGATGGCCTGAGCTTAGGTCAGAGCCAGTCCGTCATACCCAAGGGTCGTAACGTCGTTCTCAGGAATCGAACAGTCGTGTTCAGTGGTCGTTTCGTCTCGTCAAGGGCCGTACCGTTGACCCCCGAGTCGTACCTTCGTGTTGAAGGGTCGTACCGTCGATCCTCTGGGGGTCATCAGCCAGTGACCGCTGGTCTGGTGTAGGTGTGAGGCTGTGATGACGTGCCTGCGGTCGCTGGCGTGGAGGAGGGGATTTCGATGGTAATCTTGGGCGTAGGCAGGGATATAGGCTTAATGTTAGGAAGCGGCGGGGTCAGTGCGTCGTACCGCGTTCCACCTTTGTGGTGTAGAGGGTTGTGCTGTCTACCTCGGTCATCCTCAGGCCCAGGTTCGACCCCGGGTGTCCCCCTTCGCCGTATGCGCTAAGCGAATTATTAAGTTAAGCTCGTCAATAGATTTGTCTTCCTGGGAAAGATAGTCAGCGAGAAGGGAGCGGTTGAAGGTGATTGAATGTGGTGTGTGTGTGTGGTTGATGGTGGGAGGAGTCGTACGGTTGTGGTCGACCACAGTGGTACGTCTCCTGTGTTCAGCCACAGTGGTTCGCCTCCCATGTTCAGCCACAGTGGTTCGCCTCCCATATTCAGCCACAGTGGCCTCCCCTGTGGCAGTGTTAGCCTGAGGGTTGACAGGTATGACCCCCTCCTCTCCCTGCCTCGGTCTGCTCCGCTAGTGGTTGACTCCCTCCCTCAGTATACTTTTCGGCTGTGACCTCCTCAGCTTGATGACCGCCCTAGACAGGCTCCCCAGATGATGAGTTTCGACCTGTTGTGTTGTCGTTCCGCCGTGGGTGCTCAACCTTTTGACGAATTTGATGTTATGATAAAATCTTTCGCTCGTTAAAGTTATCTATTTTACTCTTGATTATTTTGTAAACAATTTAACAAATATGATAAACATGATATGTCAGCTGACTGAGAGATTCAGGAACGTACTCAGTCACTGTCTGCAGAGTAGACTTCCCTGATCAGCCAGTGGGTACGTTTCGGTGCGGGCCACCGCCCTAGATAGCCTGTTTGATCAGAAGAGGATCAGGTAGCTGTTTCCAGGTTCCAGTGCCTACAACACTGGCAGATGGAGGAGGCCTGCGACTCTTGGTGGACAGCGAGGAAGGGTCTGCAGAGTGGCCGTGAGGTGAGGTTATAGAGGCCCCGCTCAATGTGTGTGGTATACAAGCCAATTACAGTACAGCACCTGATCCACACCACAGGCCAGCTGACGTGTCCCCCACCTCCGTGTGGTCCGGCCTGGCCTTCATTGATGATGTGGGACGTCGGTGGGTGGGAGGTTCATTCATTGATGTTGTGGGACGTCGGTGGGTGGGAGGTTCATTCATTGATGTTGTGGGACGTCGGTGGGTGGGAGGTTCATTCATGGACTTGGTCTGTGGTGGAGTGCAGTCACAGACTCAGGCAGAGGCGACAGAACCAGTCAGAGATGGTGCATCAGGAGCGATATATCCAGGTCTCATTCGCAGGTTATGACATCATGAGCGATATATCCAGGTCTCAATCCCAGGTCATTACTTCAGGAGTGATATATCCAGGTCTCACTCCCAGGTCATTAAGTTCGCATCGGAATTAATCTTACAGACTTACATCCAAGAAGGAATGTAATATTGTATCCTTCAGTTGGAGATGATATGTAAGTGTGCTTACCTGGACTTCTTACTTAGAGATATGTAAGTATACTTATTTAGCAACTTGGAATACTTTACTAGCCAATGCAAGAATTTTGTACATTATAAAAATTATTTAACAGGACGGCATGCATGATGAATGTATTGTCGGTGGATGATGTTTACATGATGTTATGATATGGGCGGAGGTAAGATTGGCAAATCATGACATGGGGTTTACCAGTGTGGAGGGGGGAGTCCGTGGTCTGTCTGCTGGGGAACACCAGGTACTGCGTATTACATGTAACCTTGTGCACTAGGTGGAGGGTACATTCATGGCGTAGTGGATGTGGACATACATGGGGTAGTGGGTGTGTACGTACATAGGTTAGTGGGTGTGTACATGTGGGGGTGTTGGGGAACAAGGTGTAGGTAGGTAGCGTTGGTCTGGGAGGGAGGGAGGTTGACCTCCACACTACCAAACGTAGAATGGCAGGGTCGCCTGCTTGGTCCCCAGCACGTGTGGTGCCCCCACGAGGTAGGGGGAGTTACCCCAGTAAGGAAGGGTACAGGCACGTCGTGGTGTCCCCAGGGGCATGTGGGGGAGCCTTTTGGTGGTGCACACTTGTGGCGCCTCAGGGAGTTGGGGCTTCTGTGTCTTGTCGCCCCACACATAAAGAGGGAGAGACGTGGCCACTGAGTCACTGAAGCGTAGGGAAGGTGTTGAGAATTGTAATGCATCATAATAACATACTAGTGTAGGCCAGGTCGTGGTCTGTGTGGTGGAGAGGCCACTCATGTCTCCACTGTGGTATACGAGTGTAAACACTTCATTGCAGATGTGGAGAATGTGTATACTGACCATACGATGGGACGAGGTGGCGTGCGGTTCTGATGGGTGTTGGCTGACGTCGAGTGTGAGGTGTGCTGACTCCAGTATTTATTGTCATGGAAGGCTGGATTATGGGGTGACATGGGGGGGGGGCATGGTTATGGGGATACCCAGCCATGATTAACTAGTTCATGGGGATACGTGGTCTTAGATGGCTGGCCATTGGCTTATGGGTTGAGGTTAGGTCATGAGAAACCCATGGATGATCGTTGATAATGGTCATGGGTTGGGCAGCACGAGTGTGAACCTCTCTCCCTGTAACCACAAATAGTAATCGCACAAACGCGGGCCTTCGTGGTGTGGTGGTTAGCATTGCTGACCATGATTCAGCACGGGCCGGTCCAGGGTTGGACCCGCATGGGTTCGAATCTTGGGCGTGGCAGTTGGCGTATACCCAACCCAGGTGTTTATCCTGCCGGCTTGGCTAGTCGATGATTGTGTACCTGGCTTAGGCTGTGTGTGTGTTTGTGTGTGTGTGTGTGTGTGTGTGTGTGTGTAAAACTCTCTGCCGCTTAACACACAAATTATAATCACAAGTAGTAATACCACACACACACACACACACACACACACACACACACACACACACACGTGGTATCTTCATCAACTGACCGTATAAGGCAGATGGCGATGATGGCTGCCTGCCACACCACCTGGACACCTCCCTGCCACCACCTGGCTCCTCTCCCCCCCTGCTACCACCTGGACACCTCCTTACCACCACCTGGTTCCCCTCTCCCCCTGCTACTACCTGTCTCCCTGCCACACAAGGCCTGTTCCCTGCCATCGCTTGGGCCTATCCCTGCCCCTTCCATTAAGATTGAGCTGAACTCCACTTATCTCGCTCTGCTGGACTTCCAGTAAATGAAAGGTAGCGAGGCTAAGCAGTGTGTGTGTGTGTTTGTGTGTGTGTGTGTGTGTGTGTGTGTGTGTGTGTGTGTGTGTGTGTGTGTGTGTGTGTGTGTGTAGCAGCAGTAACGCTGCCCAGAGTGTGTGTATGACAACAGCGAAGTTAGTATCACAGACACACACCGGTCCCTCCTACCCCGCGCCCCTCGTGTTCCCCTGGCTTGACGCAGACAATCCCACTGTTGTCCCGTCTCACTGGGGCACGACCCTTGGGCACGGTGGCGGTACGACCACCTGCTCTGATGGCGTGACCTTTGACTTGTGGCCGGGTGACTCACACAGTACGTAGGCCACCACAACAGTACATGAGAATATAACCTCCTCCTCCTGCAGACAACTGCTATGGCTGGCTCGGGTTACTGTTGTCAGTCTTCCTCACACACCAGCTGCAGAGGGGAGGGAGATGCCCCACCCTCTCTCTCTCTCCTCTTCCCCTCATATGTTACTGGGGTTTCGTAGGCGGTGGTTGCCATGGCAACTTGTCCATTTTAACCTGATGGTTGAGGTGCCATGGATGATCCCTGATGATGGTAGAAGTGCCATGGATGATCCCTGATGATGGTTGAGGTGCCATGGATGATCCCTGATGATGGTAGAAGTGCCATGGATGATCCCTGATGATGGTTGAAGTGCCATGGATGATCCCTGATGATGGTTGAGGTGCCATGGATGATCCCTGATGATGGTTGAGGTGCCATGGATGATCCCTGATGATTCAACATGTTTGTAGTTTGTTTTGGTTGATCTTGGTGGGTTCTAGCTGTTACACACACACACACAGTGTGTGAAGACGTGGTACATTGGTACGTATATACAAGGTTAAGCAGCGAGGCAACACGAGTGTAAGGCTCTTCTTACCGTACCACATAAATAGCAACCACCAACACTGTTGTTGTACTGCATGAAGGTGTTGTCATGTTCACCAGGGTGAGGCGACTGCAGTCCACTGCACCATCCCTGGTCACTGGTCATGTTTCTAGCGAAGGTTTCCAGAGATGTTTGTTCCTGTGTCATACGTGTTTTGGGTGTGTTACATCAGCCACATTGGTAACACTGCTGGGGTGTGTCATAGTGTGTTACATCAGCCAGATTGGTAACACTGCTAGGGTAGTGTCACAATGCAACTGGTTCATTTTAATGTCTCGCTCTGATATCACTTGCTTCATTTGCATACCGGCGCCTGATGCTGCCGATGGCTGAGATGGGCCATTTTTCTCCGTTGCTGTGATGTTTGTTCTTAACACGCAGCTGTCTGGGAAGAGGGTCTCGCTTGTGTTATGCCATGGTTGTACACGTCTCCCTCATTGTCTCACACAACTTGAGCAGAACCACATGGACAGAGAAGACATATGACTGGCTCGTGTGGTTAGGTTTGAGTAGTGTTAATGATTCGTACCTTCACCACACGATTGAGTGGTGAGTGGTAGTGCATCAGGGTTCCGTGATCAGCCAGTGTATCGTGGGGAAAATATGACCATTTGCACTGGTGGAGGGGCAAGTCTGCTGCTTTCCCTTAGGCAGCGTTCGGTGATGGCCCACAGTCTGTACTGACTCCCTCACACATCAGAAGCCATCAAGAACTGGTTATAACACTCGAGGTTCTAACATTGCTCGTAACGTAGAAGCGAGGGGCAGATCATAATGTACATACTTGGAAAAATCTTCAGACGTTGGGTTGATCATTGTACACACAGAGAGACATCATCAGTGCCCGCCCGTGGGAGAGGGTCATGATTGCTCTCGTCTTGTGAAGCCTTACTGATTGCTGCTTACTGGTCATGCTTGGAGGGGCAGCGTTGGCCTTGTGCACGCTGAGGTTAAGTTAGACGACAGGACGCATGGGGGAATGTTTTATTATAATCTGTGTCTAAATTTGTTTGATGTTTATGATTTATTATTTAGCGACTGCCGTAGTAAAGCAGCCGTTTCTTCTCTGCGAACATGAGAGAGTCGAAACTTTGAATGAGATCAATATGAAGAAATAAGTTGGTCGCCGCCCAAACTGGGTGATGGTTTGGCGTGGCGGTGGAGCCAACTGCTGGATGTAGTCCCTATATGGAAACTTGTCGGCCACTGGGTCAGGTCCTGGTCCAGATGCGAACGTTTCCGTCCTGGTAATGACGGACCACTGGTGTCCTGGTGATGACGAACCACTGGTGTCCTGGTGATGACGGACCACTGGTGTCCTGGTGATGACGAACCACTGGTGTCCTGGTGATGACGGACCACTGGTGTCCTGGTGATGACGGACCACTGGTGTCCTGGTGATGATGGACCACTGGTGTCCTGGTGATGACGGACCACTGGTGTCCTGGTGATGACGGACCACTGGTGTCCTGGTGATGACGGACCACTGGTGTCCTGGTGATGACGGACCACTGGTGTCCTGGTGATGACGGACCACTGGTGTCCTGGTGATGACGGACCACAGGTGTCCTGGTGATGACGGACCACTGGTGTCCTGGTGATGACGGACCACTCGTGGTCCTGGTGATGACGGACCAGTAGTGGTGCTGGTGATGACGGGCCACTCGTGGTCCTGGTGATGACGGACCAGTAGTGGTGCTGGTGATGACGGGCCACTCGTGGTCCTGGTGATGACGGACCAGTAGTGGTGCTGGTGATGACGGACCACTCGTGGTCCTGGTGATGACGGACCAGTAGTGGTGCTGGTGATGACGGGCCACTCGTGGTCCTGGTGATGACGAACCACTAGTGTCCTGGTGATGACGGACCACTGGTGTCCTGGTGATGACGGACCAGTAGTGGTGCTGGTGATGACGGGCCACTCGTGGTCCTGGTGATGACGGACCAGTAGTGGTGCTGGTGATGACGGACCACTCGTGGTCCTGGTGATGACGGACCAGTAGTGGTGCTGGTGATGACGGACCACTCGTGGTCCTGATGATGATGGAGGAGATCGGCAGCCAGCCAGGCTGTCGTGTGCGTGTGTGTGTCAACGTCTGTGATGGTTCTTTGTTTCAAGGAGCAGTAGTACAGTGCCAGGCTCAGACGCGCCTTACAACACGAAGAGAAAAACCCATTATTGTTGACTTTACAACCGGACATATGTAACGGGACATACTTGATCATAGCCAGACAAATACAGTGATACAAAATACAGAGTATGGGGACGGTATGAATCCTTCTGAAATATCTGGATCACTTGAGACGCAGTAGATTCCCGCCCAAAAAATGCAGAGAACCTCGCCAGAGAATTTCTGGACGTCCATCCACACAGTGGGGTGACTGGAGACACTTCATAAGGGGTAAATGAATCCCTGGAATCCCCGCAGGTTAACCTCCCCCTGGTGTGGTACAGAAGGGTGGTGAGGTCAGGTCTCGCAAGACATAACGGGGAGAGACTGGGTCGCCCCTCAGTGCTGGAGTTGTGATGAGGCTGGGGGTAATTACCAAGGCTGGATGACCACTGTGATGACCACCTTGGTAAAGACGAGGACGAGGATGACATGAGAGGGGGTTGGTGTGGTGGGGTGGGTTGGTAATCTCTCAAGGTCCAGTAAAGACGAGGACGAGGATGACATGAGAGGGGGTTGGTGTGGTGGGGTGGGTTGGTAATCTCTCAAGGTCCAGTAAAGACGAGGACGAGGATGACATGAGAGGGGGTTGGTGTGGTGGGGTGGGTTGGTAATCTCTCAAGGTCCAGTCTCTTCATGTTGATATTCCGGACAAGATTAACTGCCATGAGTGTTGACATTACTGTTTATGAACGTGTAATGACAGTTTGAGAAAGGAGTTTTGTTCTCTCAGGTCTGTGTAACGAGGTTCTCATTAATTATGCGTGTAATTATATATATATATATATATATATATATATATATATATATATATATATATATATATATATATATATATATATATATATATATATATGTGTGTGTGTGTGTGTGTGTGTGTGTGATTACCAATTCATACAGTTTAGGGAAGGAGTTTTCCACTCGCGTGTTTGTGTGTGGTCATGTCATTGTACATTAGTTAATCCACTTATGTATGTCTGAGTTCCTCGTCTGTGGGCAGTGTAGGAACCTGTGAGGCTGTTCTTAACATTAACATTCCTCAGTTGCCACATCTAACAGTTCTTAACATTAACATTCCTCAGTTGCCACATCTAACACCACCTAACTTCGTATTATTTATTCCTTTCATATGTTTACTTCAAATTTTCTTCCATGGTTTTACTTATGTCATTTATTTCCAGTATTCTTAGCGTGAACATGCGTTTCCAGTCTTGTTCGTGGTCGTTCATAATTCATAAAACCACTTGTATTAAACCAGATCACGAGGGGTGATCAAGTCGTTACATAACGAGAAGAAAACGCCCTTGACGTCGTGAATAAATGATCGATCAAAAACCCTCACAGCCCAGCGGTGGCGTCTAGTTAGCACGGGGCACGACCCCTGAGTAGGAAGGGCTACACCATCGTCCCCAAGGGTCGTGCTCGTACGATGAGGAGTTTAAGGGAACTCGGGGAACTGGGCTGTGACTTTCAGATTGGTCTCGCTAAAAGCAGGGGTCAGGGTTCGATCCCTGCACGTGTTAAGGACCACGTCGCTCACTCATTCATTCTTGGATCTTGTTTGTGTTCAATTATTGGTGGAACACGTATAAGTTGCCTACAATCCCCTTCTGTCTTCGTCTCTATTCCTTTCCCTCCTTCAGTCCTCTGCTGTGCTGCACCCTGATCACCCGTCCCGTTGTAGGCAGGGAGTCGTGCTCCTCACCCGCGCGGGAGGGGGCAGCAGCAGCAGCAGGTACTGGTACTACGAAGTGCGCAACTGACCGAGTCCACGTCAGCGCTGCGCCCGCGCCGCGCCGCATCAGGGTCACCCATGTAATCCTCGGGACGTTACGTAACATATGCTATTTTTCATGATTTAAGCCCTTGAGCACAACGGTGTAATAACACGACCCTTGAACACGGCGGTACGATAAGTACGACCAGTGAGCACGGCATTACGTACGTGGATATGATACCTTAACTCATGTCCGAATCCTCCTTACTTGTAAGGTTAAAGGCCACACCATCGTATCCCAGGTTCTACCCGTCTTGCTTATGAATCTGAGCGTTATGCTAGAGGGAATAAGGTCGCTTATAGAATGATTGTGTTACGTAATATTTAGTGGCATGCAAATTCATCAGGGTTAAATATCGTGCACGTTTTTCCTATAAATTGAACAGCTTAGGTTCCGTGATCCTTGATTAGTAAAACTGCCAGTGTTGATCAACGTATCCTTGGACTGCAAGTCATGAACCAATAATACTTGCGCTACTAAGATGAAAGTTTTATGACGAACATTTTGTTAATGCATGAACTTAGGGTATATTGTTAGATATAATGGCCTTCGACTCGAATGGCCATGGAAATAAAAAAAAGTTTTAAAACATTTTAGTAAAACTTTCACAAATTCACAAACTCACATTTACGATATATATATATATATATATATATATATATATATATAGTCTGATAACGAGCTGTCGGCTAAGTATTTTGTATTGTAGGTGACTGGCTATAAATCATGCCCTGCCACCAACATGATTTACTTTTATGTTATTAATTTTTTTGTGTGTTTTGCCTACTTGTATATTAAAAGATATATATCCTTAATATTTTCGGTTATTTATCTAACATTATTCATATTTCAGTGTAATTAACAACTTATGGTACGTAAATTATGATGGAAGTATAGAACATTATTGGAATCCATGACGTCATTTTTCCCATAATGCAAAGTGTGCTGACGTTTCTAGCAAGGCTTGCGTGTCAGGTAATGATTCCTTAATTTCTTTCGTTAAATGAAATTTAATGTTAGTTTGAAGCTGTGCCGCCAACCGTAGTTAGATGAGAATCATTTTGTTTGCATATTAATGCTACTTGTTTATTGGTTTGACGTATAAGCCCATAGTTTTCCTGTTCAGCCCTTGCCACCGGTGGGTGACATGGTAAACTCGGGGAAAAATGTGTTATATAATTTAATTGCACAATGAAAATCAAAATTTGCCCACAAATCTCCATGTCTATTACATAGCTAGAGTATCATGATAACTGTACTGAACCCCTCCGGGATGACTGGTACAGCTCTACCAAATTTGTCCTGACGTAGAATCAGTGGCATCAGATGTCAGGCTGGGGGGCGTCAGCATGGCGATGGAACCGCAAATTCATTGTTTACACGTGGTTTTGTGTGGTGGTAGACAGGTTTTTGTCCGGTGGGTCTTAAAGCAGTGGCTTCCCTTACTGGGGCTGGTTTCCGGCTGTGGAACACAGTGAAAGGGTCTCTTGTAGTTTACATTGTGATGAAGAGCTGTGATAAAAACGACTGCTTTTTGTGTGTGTGCAAATCAGGAATACATTATTTTCAGAGACTTGAGTAATGTTGTATATTATTGAAGTTACTGTTGTAGTTGATCGTGAATGTAGTTTGTTACGAATACACGGACGTGGGCTTCGTCGTGGCCGGCCCCCCGCTAAGCGTGAAATAACGCTATATTCACCCCAGCAACTAAAATCTGCTGGAAAAATAGTGGAATTTATTGCATAATTTCGTAATAAGTGTATCATCGTTAGTATTGACCTTCAGTGAATAAATGTAGGGTAAAGGAAAGCCTCACACAAAGACATTTGGTCGGCGTGAGATTTGTCGGTGTGATGGGCTCCCGGGAGCACAAAAAAAAAAAAAAAAGTGTGTGGCGCGTCCTGAGACCCCAACTGTCGCTCGTTTGCAGTCATGACCGATGTGTGCCATTTAAACTAATCCAGGCACTTTATGGTATTATTATTAGGATTTACCTTTGTGCCCCATCCTACTGTATCAATTGGTTTGAATGAGCGTTACTGCGGCCAGCGTTCCAGTACATTATGATGGCTATGAAGTTTCGATAATCCCATGGAATGATGGCGATGGCATCAGATGAACTTCAATTGTGCGGCCATATTATCCTCATTGTTCGGTATATTACTTGCATTCAAGTACACATTCCTGGCGGTCTTTTATATAAAAACGTTGTCCTTTTCTTTTGTAGTGACCCATATCTCAGAAATTGAAAAAAAAGGACCAAAGATTTAATGTGATGAACAATTCTTATGTAATATTGATGTAATTCTTCAGAGGTGAATGTTAACAGGTAAAATGTAAAACAGATAATTGAATAAAATGATGGGTTGCAAAAAAAGAAAATAGACTTAAGTGATGTTGTTCATTACTGTACTTTCAGTAGTTGGTCTTCTCAGCTTGTGCGCGCGACAGAATTTATGGAAATTGAAATTAAATATCACTTTTAGAAAATAGTTTGTATGTGTATTCGCAGATGTATGTACAGTGTATTGTGTGTGGGTGTTCCTGCAGCGCACGTTAGAGGCATAAAAGCCGTATCGTTGAGATATCTTGTGACATGGTTTTATATTACCCCCACCAGTACCGTCACCCACCCTAGTCAACGCCTGCACACCACAATGCACCTCTACTCCCACTCCCTACCCGGCACCACCACCACTCCGCGCCCTACACACTGCTCGTTGCAGTTCCTTCATGGCCTCGTGGAAGGGCACTTGGGGTTAGAGCATCCTGGTGTGGGCGTCCACCCGTATGATGAAGGGGCCACAGAGTTGCTTAGCTGCTCTTTCTTATCCCTCCCGTCTGACGGCCTCATCCCACTGGATCACGCCTTTAACCTGACCAGTGTGGGCGAGAAGGGTAGTGTCTGGGTAGAGTTGCTAGCAGAGGTGTGTGTGGTGAGAGATGGCGTGGTGGGCGGGAAGGTCGGAGGCTGCCGTGTGGGTGGTTGTGGTGGGACAGGGGTCCTGCACCCCCTAAGGCCACCTTCATCATGGGAAGCATCGTGCAGGACGCTGGGTGGTCCTTCTTTGATTTAATGGATCTTTTTTTTTTCTGTGAATTCTGAAAGTACGAAAATGAGAGCTTAAAGTATTGGAATCAAAATTGTATATATTAGAAAAATGTACGAGTGAAACTGGATCAGTTGAAGATTCCACTTTTTCCAGCGTTTTGTAGGCTAGGCTAGGCTGGGCTAGGTTAGGTTCTGCCCAAATCTGGTCTAACCTAACGTAGCCTTGTGTAGGAAAACTAGGGGGGGGGGGGTCTACATGTATTCATGAAACCTATATGAATAGCCAGTAGTTTTTTTTTTTTGTGATTCCTTGAATTGATCCACTGCTGATGTGTGTTCCGTGAATCCACGATGACCGCACACCACCTCTGTAACTGCCTTCCACGGACATTATAGTGGTAGTTGGGTGGGGGGTGGGAGGGGTCGTGGATTCACGCAACATACATCAGTACTGGATAAACTCAGGCAATCACAGGAGAAAATGGATGCTGGTTATTCACATAGGTTTCATGAATCACCTGATCCCCCACCACGTTTTTCTTCACGAAGCTAGGTTAGGTTAGATTTCATTCGGGTACACATCTGACCTGTCATGTCATGTGAGTTGGTTTAGATGAGAAAGTAGTTTCACACTGCTTAGCAAGGGTAGTTCATTTTGTGTATCGATGGGTGACGGGTCTCTTTCAAGGCGTCTTGGCGCTGTGGGAACTGAGTTCGGTGTTTGTGTCGATCCTACCATCCTCTCCTGTGCCTCTCCCTTCCCCATCTGTCCCACTGGGACACTACAGGTCCTCACGTATTAGGAGGGGGGGGGGGGTTGCCTTGCATGGCTGACTCGCCATCCTACCCTCATGTGACGAGACCTAATGACACAGTTCACGGCCCGTCATCCAGCCGTCCTCACTTCCCTCCCGTGAGGTCATGCAGCTGTCCATTCCTCGTACCCCACGTCATCCAGTGCTTCGGGAAGCATTGCAATGATCTTGATGCTTCGGCGGCTAAGCTCTTGGTGGTGCAGGAGGTCGCCGGACAGTGGACGGTACACGTTCCGGGCTGACGTGATTCTCTCTCTCTCTCTCTCTCTCTCTCTCTCTCTCTCTCTCTCTCTCTCTCTCTCTCTCTCTCTCTCTCTCTCCATTACTAGTGTTATTTGATTATAGTCCCACATGGAGTGATAGCTATGCGTTTACTTCTCTCACTCTGTAAACCTCTTAGGGTAGGACCCTTGCGCATGACTGTACGGCCCTTAAGGCGTTAGATCCAACATTGGGGCATAGTACCCAAGGATTGTACCGTCTTGCTCAAGGGACCTACCGTCGTGGTCAGGGGGTTAAATACCGTGCACCACGTTGATGTATTGGTGTTCCTTCCAACACTACACAGACACACAAGAACCACACCACACTTGCAGACCCGGGGGATCACATTGACTCGTACGAGACAGTCGCCCGCTCCACCACAAAGAAAGAAAAAGAATCCCGTAAAACTGCAACAAAGATAAGGGAAGGCGAACAAAGGCTGGTCCATAAAACTGTTCCGTCTGTAAGAAGCATAAGCCTGTAAGTAAACACTGGCCTCCTCAGCTCTATCTCCTCTGGCGAAAGACCCCATCAGAAATGGGTGGCCCAGCCCGGCGGGAGCTGACGTCTTGAGGCTAACGTTTTCTTGAGCAAATAAACTTTACACCAGAAGGAGACTTTGCGAGGGACGACCTGACCTTTGTGAGCACGGCGGTACGACCCTTAAGTATGATGGTGATCTGACCCTCAAGGGCCAGACCAAGGTCAAGGCCATCATACCCAAGGGTTATACCGTCAGGCGAACTTTCCGCAGAGGATGTCGCCGATAACGTACTGTACCCTCAGCTCTGTCATTGTGGTGGCTACCACTGGTGCGTGGTGTGGAGGGTGGGCCAGGCAGGCAGACAGAGGAGGATAGCGTTAGAGTAGGTCAGGTCAGCAGAAGCCGTCAAGCGTAGCCCGCACACCTGTTCTGACCCACAGTAACCTTTCTCCTCCCAACCCCCCTCCCCATATGGTCCTGGGTGTGTGTTGGCGGAGGGTAGTGTGTGTTGGCGTGATGATGGCGGGGGTTGGTGTGTTTTGGCGTGGTGGTGGTGAAATGAGTGTAGTGTTGGCATGTGTTATCATGAGGATGGTTTTTGTTTGTAGTGTAAACTGAAGGTCGGGTGGGTTGTAACTGGTTACGGGTGTGAGTGAGTGGTCGGGTTGGCTGTTACTGGGCCTTGGTCAAGTACACAAGCAAGTCCAGTGTGAGTATGAAGCTATTCTGGTATAAAACCTAAATAAGATCGCCTTTTTCCGAATCATTCCAGTTGTATTGATCAGTAAACTGTGTGACGTTTGTCGGTTTTATGTGCCTCAGTTTCCCACATAACGTTTGATGAGGCTCTACCTGGAAGAGGAGAGGGAGGGAGTCGTGCGGGCTGACCCAGTGGAACCATGGCGGTCGGAGGTCGCCAGGCCCGAGCCCAGGTGCAGGTCGTCAGTGCAGGCTGCAGACAGGTCAAGGTAGGCAGGTGGTCGGTGTAGCTTAGGGGGGGAAAAAAGGGGACTGGATTGCAGGCAGTGCGTGGTGTTGACGGGTGGCTGGGCAGGATCGCATGATAACCTGCTGCTTCTGGTCTGGTTCCTGTGTTGCTGTCACATTTCGTAAGCTGTTTTTCCCCTTATTCTCAGTATGATTGTAACGCTCTCCCCTTTGGTGGTAAGTGCCAGCTCTAGGACATTGTTACCGGCTATCACGTCCTCCCTCATTTGTATGGAACGTAAGATAACGGAAATCCTGACCCGAACTCCTTTCGCTCCACGTCCGCTGCAGGAGAGGAACGGAATCTTTTTCCATTCCCACGGTGTCCGCACCAACGTATGAGGCTAATTACGGAGGCTCGTGCAAGAGCAGACGGCGCCTGTAATTAGCCGTCCCCCAGTAATTACCGACCAGCTGACCTGATACACAAAGCCTAGTCTCGCTTATCTCCCCCATTGTAGGTCGTTGGTTAATTGCCTTATCAGATCAGAGGTCTGACTGTATCATAATTATGTTTTCATGTTTCTGTTACAGTAATTCTTGTGTATGGTTTCTCATTTGTCGATGATGTAGACTTGTTGACAGCCAGAACCATGATCACGACGGTACGACCCATGAACACGATCATATGACCCGGTATGATGACAAAGCTAGTGACCTGACCGTGTATGAAACCAAGTTATGTCAGATTGATGTATACGTTGTTATCACTTGAACTTTCGGAGGAATAGGATATTTGCATATACAAAGGATGCTTGTAGATTATGTGACAATATTTCTTGAGACTGTCCTGCTGGTACCCGTTGCGTGACACGGGAAATAAGGAAGTGACCGCTAACAGCATGACGGGCGGGAGGGTGGCTGCTGAGTACCCGCCTGGCGCCGTCCATGACCCGTCCATCACCTGTCCCTGCCTCACCCACTGGTATATACTAGGTCCCTTCCTCACCCACTGGTATATACTTCGTCCCCGCCATACCCACTGGCATATATCCCTTTGTTCCTGTGTGACTGAGGCAGTCGGTTTTTGTAGCGTGTTTCTCGTTTTCAGTGATTATGCTTGTATGTTGGTTCGAACCCTAGATTGACGCGTCGGTGTTTGCTGACTCTGCTTGAAGGTTTGGCGTACTGTTGATGCCGGTGTGGCAGTACGCGATGGCTTGATGATGCTAGTGTATGCGTGAGGGCGATGCAGGACATGCCAGACATTGTTCGTTCTCATGATCATTATGTTGGCTCATACCCCGCACCGGATAATGCCGGGGGGGGGGGGGGGTGCGTACATCCCTCCTCCTGCCGTATGGTGCCTGTCCTTGATCACGACGGTGCCAACCTCGCCTGTGATTGCTTGACCTTTGACCTGACTGTGAAGGGTCACGTCAGAGACCAGGCTATCTTACCCAAGAGTCGTACTGTCCTGCTCGGGGATCGTACCATCGTGCTCAAGGGTCGTACAGTAGTGTGCTCAAGGGTCGTAGCGTCGTGCTCAAGGGTCGTACAGTCGTGTTTAAGGGTCGTAGCGTCGTGCTTAAGGGTCGTACTGTCCTGCTGAAGGTGAGGAGGTTGATAACGTCGCTCGGTATTGGAAATATTTTGCCCCAGAGCTGAAGAGAGGAAGATAATGATGTATAAACCAGACTCTCGATTAAAGATTTTTATTTTTAAGGTAATGTTTTATACGTAAAGAAAACGAGATAGTTTTATTTTCAGGGAAGGAGTGAGGTACGGCTGAGAAATAGTTGGGTCTGGTTGTCGAGGAACTGCTCGAAGCTGGACTCTTAAGTTTTGGCTGCTGGTAACCAGATTGACAGCATGTCGGAAATACCAGCACGACAGCCTTCGACCGTCCACACCCCACACATTTCTCGTTGTCTCCGGGGATTAGATTGCTCCCTCGTTGATTTCTTAAGATTAATCATTCCATTTATACATATTTGTTCATATGATCTCAGGTGATTGATTTTAAGAATTTTAGATATTTTCTTCTTGCAGAAATATTTATGGTTTAACTCGTGAAAACTGACAGTCGAGCTTATAATTAATTATGTTTTTTTTCCTTTTCAGGTGAGTATTGTGTGCGGGCGAGGCACCCCCCACGTCATAGCAACCCTCCCTCAGCCAAACCTTCTCCCCCTCTGCCTCCTGCTACCACCCAGCAGGTGGGTGCAGAATAAACAGTTTGCCACATTGTAAGTTCCACGAGCTCCTGTATCGTACTTATACTGGACGTAGCTTTGGTTCCTTTCTTCATGTACATGTATGTATGTATGTATATTATTATTATTATTGATATCAATGTTGTTGTTGTTCGGTTGTGTGTTTGTAGTATAAGGTAAGGTACACTTCCCCAGCCAGGTGGACAGTGGGTCTGATGCTGCAGGACAGCAAGGTTGGACCACATGTTGTTCCTTCTGTCTCTCTTCCGTGTGGTTGTGACCAGAGTTGTAACGCTCTCATGGTTATTTCTGGACCCCATGACCCTGTGTGTGTTGTTCTTTATGTAATGGTGTATATACAGAGCGGAAGAGCGCGTGAACCCGGATATTTAATGTGGAATGCGGATAAGTTGCTGCTACTCTTGTTGATGCTTGGGTCGTCAGGGAACGTGGGGTTCGCATCCCAACAAATCATCCATGTTCGTGTTAAGTAACACAGTTACCCGCACTGTGGGGGTGGGGTAGCAACCCTTTTGTTTACAGCTCTTATCACTGAAGAACGTACGTAAGTGATTTAAAAAAGATGACTGTGTTCTCAGTTGACAGTGATGTTGACGGTGTTGGCTGCCAGGCTTCCTCCCTGTACATGACAACCAAACGTATCTGTGTTGTTTCTTGTTTCCTGAAGTAAACAGTTGTCATGGTGTTGCTCAAGCCGGGAGGTTTGGTCCCTCGGTCATCTTGGATATACACTGTTTGTCCGTCGTAGATGTGTTTTGCTGTTTGATAGTCGGAGTTACTGAAATAAGGTAATTATTTAGAAGAACTCCTTTTACTATTGCTTGTCCCAAGAAACAGAAGTGAAAAAAAGAGGTTGTGGCATGCCTAACGCGTATCGCTTACCGCATCTGGAAGAGAAAGAGGTAAAAGAAAAAAAAATAGTGAAAAATTCCTGATCTTTGTGTCCAGTGGTGAACTGGTCTTGGAGAGTTGAACTTTACGAGTCATTGTTTGGGTCAGGGTTCACTGTGGATAGCGAGGCTGGAGTCACCTGGCCTCGCTAGGCCCAGTCCGCCCATAACGAACTGGTTCGCCGGTCTTGACTTTATGTAGCATTGTGGGCAGCTGTGGCCCACAATACGGCTCATTACGGCGGCCAAGCACCGCCGAATTTCCCGCCAAGACCTGAGACGACGCTGACGTCATCCCGGCCAAAGTTAACAAGGTGGAATTTCTTGACGGAACTGGAGAGGAATCGAACTCCCGCCATTAGTGGTGGAGGAAGTCCGTTTTCTTTTGAAAAAGGAAAATGGGAGGAGGTACCTATACCTTCCAAGACTTGATAGAACGTGCAGTAGAACGTTGATCGTCCAGGCAGAAGAAAAGAATAGAAGAAACAAAGCAAAAGTTTAACGCGATTGTCGTGTTAGGTTAGGTTAGGTTATTTATATATAAGGTTGATCTTACCGGGTAGGTAAAATGATCACTTGTTTCTCCCTCCGCTGCTGAGAAAGCACGACGGTACGACACTTGAGCACGACGGTACGACATTTGAGCACGACGGTTTAACACCTGGGTATGATGGCCGTACCTTTGGCTCACCCTTTAAGGGTCAGGTCAAAATGCCATGTCTTAGGGTTGTCCCGTGCTCAAGGGTCGTACAGTCGTGCTCGAGGGTCGTACCTTGTCTTCAAAAGGTTAAGATCAGTTGTAACAAACATCATCAAACCAAGTACTTCATGCGACCACTGTTCCGTCTCAAAATGGGGACATTTTGAAGTTAGCGAAGCAAGAATCAAGACTTGCGACTTCCATGGCTGGCTGGGTACGACCATTACGATGGGTGGGGCTGGCTGGGTACGACCAGTGTGGTAGACGGGAACCTGTCGCCAGACAGACTGGAGAAAGAAGTTGGCAGGTCGGGGGAGGAGTGTGCCGCACCAGCTTGGCTGCGGGCGCCAACAGTTTAAGGGATCAACGGTATTCCTCGCTGGCAGAGCAATGTGTCAGGCTCCTTCCCCATTGTGACCGACGTAGACAACGCCCTGTGTTATGTTGTGTGTTGACGTACCCATATACTGGTGTTCCTGATTTATATACTTTGTGCCGCTGTCTTGTTTTTGATATTTTCATGCAAATTCGTCTGCCAAGTTTGTGAAATGATACGCAACCGTTGGCTGGCGTATATTTGGTGTGGTTTAACACATGTTTACAAGAGGAGTCGGACCAGAGGTTGTTGATGACGAAGCTCTGGGTCTGTATTGCCAGTTTATACAGACGATCGTACCTTCACCTTACTAATATTATTGTGATGTTTTGACTTGTAGGTTAGGGGGGTAAGGGGGAACCCTCGATAACAGAGAGTCAGGGTAAGGGGTTCCCCTCGCCACCGGGAGACTGAGGGTTGAGGACGGCCCTCGGTGTGGAGAGAGGCTGAGGGCCGCCTCTCAGCACTGAGGTGAGTGGGACCAGTAAAGACTGGCGGGGCGTAGGAGTTGTCTACCTGGTAATTCAAGGGGTCGCTCCTCTGGTGGGTTCATGAACAGCAGGGCTGAGCAGTCTGTGAAGAGTAAGGTAGAGTCAAGCGCTTTATTATCGTGGTTTATATATTTTATTTCATACATATTCGCCATTTCCCGCGTTAGCGTCAAGAACAGATGACTGAGCCTTTCAGGGAATATCCTCACTTGGCCTTCTTCTCTGTTCCTTTTGAAAGAGTAAAACAGGAGGGAATACTTGGGAGGTATTCCCCCCAGGGATATGATTATGATTTATTGATTGACTTACATTTCATCGTTGTGTTGGAGGTGTTGTAGAGGACCGTGGTGAGGGTGCCGGGGACGACAGTAGCTTCGCCCACACTGTAGTAACTTGAGGAGGATTCAGACGAGTGATGTGGGTCATGTTATCACAAGTTAGTGCTGGTGTAATGGGCTATGGCGTAACTATGGGGGTCAGGTCACCGTGGGCTCTTGGCGTTTTTTTTAGAGTGTAGCGTTACTGTGGGGTGGTTACATGGTAGGTGGAGTATGTGGCACTCACGCCAGTAGGGGACGCTTTAGGTCGACCACCCCGAGAAGGTCGCTACCCTAACAAGGGCGGCAGTCGAGTACCCAGGGAATGGTGGTGTCTGCCTAGGGCCTTGTTGGTACTGTCGGGTCACGTGACGTCTTCAGCGCGGCTCTCATTCACGGAGGAGTCCGGGGCGTCGCCAGGATCCAGCTGTGTGGTGTGGCCAGCCAGGCCTCAAGCTGCACGTAGCAGTCATAATGGCACTGTAGGTCTCGACCTGCGACTGTCGTGCTTACCATACAGGAAGTACCTCAGTGGGAACTGTTGACTTTGACGATAGCGAAAGATCATTTTCAATCGTCACAGAGGAAAAATTACCCTGGATAATTCTTTAGACTTTTAAGATTACTATTTTTTTTTCACTTTACTAGTTATTATATTTAGTTTTTTTATGCGGCGAATCAGACACAGTAGTGGGAGCAGCAGTGACCTGGGAGACGTTGTTGCCATTGTCCAGTGCTACCCCTCAGTGAGGTAGCCGCCGTACACCGTGACCCCCAGCCAGGGAAGCTAGCCAGGCTGTCCGTCTTCTGTGATGGGCCGTGTCAAAGGCTTTCTCGTCTCCCCCAGAACACGCAGCGCGCTCACCTCTGCTATTCTGAGTCATGCATGTACAACTCCAGGAGATCCACGTTTGTGTGTGTCTCACCCTCCTCTCCATTCATTTTTCTCTGTATCCCGTCCTCCGTTTTCTCTCCCTCTTTATCCCCTCCACCCGCCATCCATTTTTTTCTCCCTCTTTTTCCCCGCATACGTTAGCTCCCCCGATCGTATCAGTGACTCTCACCTCTCCCTCCCTTGCCTGACCTCTCCCTGGCTGGGCTTGATGGTCTGTAAAGTAAATAAACGGTGAAGAATGAGACGCCGGACGATGGCGGCTTGCTGGTGCACACACACACACACACACACACACACACACACGGCATGTGTACACGGCAGTAGGTGTACACATTGATACCGAGTGACTGATATCGCTTGTAATATTTGGTGGGTCATGTTTGGGGTCTCCTGCACTAGTCTCTTGTCGTATTGTGGTGTGTGCGTCATTAGAGGCGGTTTTCCGTGGCGGGTCTCATTCAGACGTTGTTTGTGGTTAAGATTGCGAGGCTGATGTTCAAACGTGAACGCCTCATGATGGGAAAGTATGAGGTGAGGTTTTGTCACAGGACGCAGGGGCTGTTGCACGACACGAGTCGTTGTGAAAGATGATATTGAGTCGGGAAATGCTATGCAAGAGTTAGCCAGTTATATTGTGCTGAAGAAGGAAGTGTAACATGGTGGTAATATATCAGTTTGTAGGTAAGTCAGTCTCTCTCTCTCTCTCTCTCTCTCTCTCTCTCTCTCTGAAAGGGTTGATCCTGGCAGCACAATGAGAGGTGATTGGGTCATGGCGCCGTCCCGCTGTTGGTACCCAGACCAATCACGTTTCATCATTGTTATGACGTCAAAGTGGCTGGCATGGCCCGCATGCCTCTAGACTTAACTGATCTTGTATGTATACTTTACGGCTCACATCTGATATGTATACATATCCAGTGTTTATGTATACATATCCAGTGATTATGGTTGATAAGTGTTGCTCTCTGCCTGGTGATCCTCCGGCATTTACCCTTATCATAACGTTATTCCCGTCATTTTTTCCTTCTCATACTAGAGCCTCTGTTTTATCTCCTGTGTTTGTTGTTATTTGGCTGGAGAATGGCCCCCTCCGGGCCCACACCAGGACAGGGCCTGGCGTATCTAGTAATAATCTAAAGTGGCCGTGGATGTCGGCGCCTCACCATCCGCTATTCTTAGGCAAATTGGAGACGGGTCTTGAATGGCAGCTCTCATGGCGCGAGTGTCGTGGGCTGGAGGGGGGTTGTGGCAGTGTGGTCGGCAGCCACCGGTGTAGCTCGGCCTTATATTGTACGACACTACTGATACCGGATTCTTTACCTGATTCTCCTGTACTGTTCAGACGTTGCCGATGCACATGTGGTAACCGCCGATAATTTATTGGTTTCTTGTAGCCATGGCTGCCGGGTGTTTGTTGTACGTAGGAAGGGTACAATTCTTCGCTGTTGTTATCCCGTTGAGTGGCCACAGTTACTGTTTTATGTGCGGCTCTCACCTCGGAAGGGTACATGAACTAACTTGTGAACGCCAGAATCATTGTCCGCCCCCATGTACTGTCAGAGGCGATACACGGCTTTGGTTTGTTGCAGGGCCAACCATATGACGCTCTCAGGATGAGATCGTCGTATATTTGGTCGCTGAGACCATTTTAAGTGAGTGAGCACTAGCAGCCCTCCTCAGTGTGCCTCAAGCTATCTTGAAGTAAGGCGATGCTACCCCCGACCCTAACGGTATGACCCGTTGGTATGATGTGACGTTTGACCTTGACCACGCGTAAGGGTCAGGTTAAAGGTTAGATCAGGTTTTTACACCAAAGAGTCTTATCATCCTATTTAAGGAGTTAATGCGAGGATACAGGATGTTAAAGTGCTGTGAAGGGGCCATGATCCGGAGACCTGGATGAGAACAGGAGGAGGAACAGAGAGTGCGGATGTGCAGCGGTTGGGGCTTGACTCTCTGACTGCAGGGAGGTTTAACGAGGCACCAGGATGTCCACCAGACACGCAAGGTTCGCCCCTACACCCGTGCATCATATGGTTTGTTTTCATGATCCCCGTCTCACAAGATGGCCCCCATGTAAGACGCTGTTTTTACGTGCCTGACTTGTGTATTGCCGCTTTACTGTTTGCATATGAATCCAGATTTGTTTGTGTTCGTCTAACCGTGGTTTGGATTTGGAGGAGTTGATGCGTCTGGCGTGCGTGGGAAAACTCGGGTTTGTTTTTAAAATGTTCATGTGGTGCATGTTGGTGGATGGCTTGTGGTCCTCGAAGTTTTTTCTCTTTACTCTCTAAAATATGGATGATATTAATTATCGTTGTCATAGGAATGAGGAACAATGATTGGCTCGTTGGTTACTGCTTGTTTTTGGCTATCACAAAAGATCGTGACGCAAACGTGAGGTCATTTCATTTGACACCTGTGATGAACTCTGACCTCGCAGTGCCTGACTCACCACTTAATAGTTACACTATTTCCATTCGTTATGGAAGCTGATGTTTTACGAATCCTTGACTGACTTTCGTAAGAACCACAGAGAAGCGATGATCACGGACAGATCAAGTCTACCAGCGGACCACAGATGATCTCATGTAATTTTTGATGGTGGAAAGTTTATAACTAGCCAGTGGTGAGGTGACCTGCCTGAGATGGTCATGACTTCAGACGCAGATCTGATCAGCCGACATCTCCCGGGTCTCGGGCGAGAGGACAACAGTAGAGGCGTCAGTAGGAAGCACTGTACAACCCGTCTGTTTCATGATCCACGGTGAAACTGCCAGGTACCACCACCATCATCTCAGAAATGTCAGGTCAGAGGTCACGCCGCCGTCATAACCAGGAGTTTCACCGCGTTAATCAAGGGTCGTTACGGTCGTCCTGGTTACGAAAGTAACTGTAGCGTAGGAAGGAGGATGAGAATGACCCTACATACGCACAGGTCTGGTGGCGTGTCCCCTTGCAACATTCTTAATGACGTTAGAAATAACAGAAACAAATAATTACAGTATGTCCTTGTGCTGCCCACACGACCCGCTCGAGGGAGAACTGATCATGATGTGGTAAGATGTGGGTCAGACGTGAGGGTCAGCTGAGGAACCTTGGACTGGCTGAGAGAGGGAGGAGGTCTCCACCTCCCTCCCTGGTGGGGCACCGGTGCCGTGGCTGTGGCACCTGCTGGGGGGAAATGTGATCCAGACTCTCTATAACCTCCTTACATAGGACGTCTACCTCTCAGAGCCTCAGGAAAAATGGGATACAGGGTTTCCTTAATCCCCGTTTTCCTTCAGATATACAGCTGTCGTGTCTTCGCTTGACTTAGCTGTACGTAAGGTGATCTCGCTTGCTTCAGATGTGGCTGTCTTAGGTGTACATCAAACTAGGAGTCACATCACACGCTAATCACCTTCGTCCCGCTTGAGATACTATGTCTGTTGTATCACCATGAGGACGACTGGGATACCCGGTACCCAGATGATAAGTTTAGGGTTCCTGGACGTTGTATGTCACTAAGTGTTGTCTTGTGTGTCTCACCTGAGTTGGCCACCCCAGAACTAGACTGTACGAGGTGTCTCCCCCTTCCCTACTCAGAGGAGTAACGTTTCCCAAACATTTCAATTATAAACACGAGGTTTCTTTATCGTCCACCATCCCTCCTCTCACACAGAAGATAACCAGTCAACCAACCAATACTGAAATTTCATCCTCCTCCTCCTTGTGTTGACCATCGCATGAAAGAAAAGTCTGGGTTGTGGGTAGTGCCCTTGTGTCCAGTTCTACCCACTCGCTGACCCTGGTTGACCTGTACCCATTAATCCCATTGACCTTTACTTCAGAGCCAAAGAAACATGTATTCTTTTATACCCAAGACTCATTAGGTTCGAACCCCCCAGTAACCTCCGTGACTTGAGTCTGAGACACTTGGTTCTTGACCACTTGCTGGTCGGCTGGCGGACGTGTACGGTACTGAACATCTTGACCCTTTCACCACGACCCCGGGGGCATCATTGCCAGGCCCGTAGTGCTGACACGGTCATAAAAACAAACGCGTGGACGGAAATTGTCTTCCCATACGAGGCAGATCCTCAACACGCCTTCACACTCGCGCCCAACCTCCCTCACCATGTTATCATCCTGCCTTCCTCACCATGTTATCATCCTGCCTCCCTCACCATGCTATCATCCTGCCTCCCTCACCATGTTATCATCCTGCCTCCCTCACCATGCTATCATCCTGCCTCCCTCACCATGTTATCATCCTGCCTCCCTCACCATGCTATCATCCTGCCTCCCTCATCATGTTATCATCCTGCCTCCCTCACCATGCAATCATCCTGCCTCCCTCACCATGTAATCATCCTGCCTCCCTCACCATGTAATCATCCTGCCTCCCTCACCATGTAATCATCCTGCCTCCCTCACCATGTTATCATCCTGCCTCCCTCATCATGTTATCATCCTGCCTCCCTCACCATGCAATCATCCTGCCTCCCTCACCATGTAATCATCCTGCCTCCCTCACCATGTAATCATCCTGCCTCCCTCACCATGTTATCATCCTGCCTCCCTCACCATTCATAGTTTTTCCACGTCTTGTTTTGTTTGGCAAGGTACGACGCTCGCCATCAACTCTGTGTCCAGCTTTCCTTTACTTGTTCTTCTCATCTACTGGCACACTTCCATCCATCATCGTCAGCATATGATCTGCTGTGTCTTCCCTCACACCAAAACATTTCTCAGGAGTAGTTACCGTCATCTTCCTCAGTCTGCTGTGTAGGTCTGCATCCTTCTTGTAACACGGCGCAGACTAACTGTTTGGAAGAGCTTTTGTGATGGTGGGGGTGTTGGAGATGACGGCACCCAGGTTATGGTGGTGGTGGTGACGGGGGGGGGGGTCACACGGCCAGTGCCGCACACTGCTTCGTTCCCCACCACCCCCCGCCCCCACCCCCCCCCGCCGGAAGTCAGTCCATCTATTTTTAACCTTTTCTTCCTCTTCTTGTGTGCAACATCCATCTTCTCCTCCTCAGACCTTAGCTCGAAAACCCGCCAACTTGTTTACGTATAAATGGTATAAACCCACCCACGTCATCACCTGCCCACCATCCGTGTAGGTATAGACGTAAAAACTTGTGGATCAGCTGAGACATCGCTGTTGGTGCTCTCTAAGGTCAGTGGACCTACGGCTTCATCGTGATCACGTTCTTTGCGCTTGGTAGCCTGGTCTTTGACCAGTCTAAGGTCAGGCTGGGTCGCACCGCCGTGCCCAAGGGTCGGACCATCATGCCCAAGGGTCATGCTGTCGTCCCTAAGGGTCATGCTGTCATGCCCAAGGGTCATGCTGTCGTGCCCAAGGGTCATGCTGTCGTGCCCAAGGATCATGCTGTCGTGCCCAAAGGTTTTGATTGCCTGACTGATGACGGGGGTTACACAGTTGGCAGGAGTGGTCCCTTCCCTAACCCTGGTGTACTCTGCCTCGCGTCGTTCCCTGTGGGAAGTACACACACACACACACACACACACACACACACACACACACACACACACACACACACACAAGATAACGTTACCTGTGTTATTCATGCCTCTTGGGGAATAGTTTTTCAAATGTTTTCAAGTAATTTTCACTTCGTAGGTCAAAGAACATAGCTAAACCGTTTTAGTTTTTTTTCCCCTGGTTGAGTGGGATGGCGTCTGGAAGAAACTAACAATATCTGTCATTGCACTCGTGCAATGTCTCGCTGTCATGCATAATGATACGAAACTAAAGATTCCCTTCTTGTGTTTGGTTTGAGTACTACAGAGGTACGTTCAGGGAAGAATGGGGGGGGGATGTCTGGGGTACGAGTGTGTGTGTGTGTGTGTGTGTGTATCTGGGAAGGAGGAAGGAGTGTTGGGTAGCTACGTGCAGGCGGTCGGGCGGGCGCTCACACAGGACACAGTTCCCATGGGCATCCCAGACCACCTCCCACACCACACATTGCCTTATGTGGTCAGGCATTGACACACTCCTGCACCCTCATACCTAACCTTCAGTACACACACGCACACACACTCTCTCTCTCTCTCTCTCTCTCTCTCTCTCTCTCTCTCTATATATATATATATATATATATATATATATATATATATATATATATATATATATATATATGTGTGTGTGTGTGTGTGTGTGTGTGTGTATTCTGTGTTCTTATATAGGATATTTTAAAGTTTGTCACACATTTCATTGTTTCTGAGCATGTCACGGTGCGACCCGTGGGCCCACATCCCCGCAGTGATGGTCATCTGCAGACTAAAGTGATCTCGGTTGACATCATCGTGTGTGTATGTGTGTGTGTGTGTGTGTGTGTGGACCTTGGGATGAGAGGAGAGATGCGTCACATACCAGACGTAGGGGAGGGAATCTGGAGTGTTGTAACGCGACAGATGCGTCAGGTCGTAAGGGTGATGACTCGGGGCAGCGCCTCATGAACACGACATTGGAATTACTGGAATCTGTCGGGAAGATGATGGGTTCAGACGTCGAGAAGTAGGGCAACAACAGAAATGGTAACACTGAAGTAAGGCAACAACAGAAATGGTAACACTTAGAATGTTTTTGTTCTGTGTCGGCTGGATTACAGGATTGCACTGTGCCTCAGCCAGCGGGGACCAGGAGGTGGTTTAGTCAGTGAAGGTTCAGAGGATCATCACGTCTTCATCGCTTCACTAAAACAACGTGATTTACTGGACCCACGCTGCACACTCGTATATCAGTACTCGTTAGAACATAGGCGCTGGAGATGTACACATGGGGAAAAAATGAAGGTGTGGTTATTAATGAACGTACTGAGACATTCACCTGTTATGATGTCTAACTGGGCACGGTAATAGACATGAATTTTTGTTAAGATCAGACATATAGGAAGTCGGAACCGTAGAATATATATCCTGGGCCTACGTCAGCCCAGCAGTGGTCAGTTGCTGTTGAATTCAGTTGTATTCATTAGTGCGTGCGTGCGTAGGGTAAGCAGGTGTCATGAGTGTGCGTAGGGTAAGCAGATGTCATGAGTGTGTACATGAGTTCATGTGTAGGGCGTCTGCAGAACATGGGCCATGATGGTTTATCGTGTAGTAGAGTAACACTTGTTACTATTATTATTATTATTATTATTATTAATGCAAGTGTTCTCGTGAAGTGTTTGCATGTGTCCCCACCCTAAAGTTTGGACATTTAGCACGCGTTTATCTGCTGTTTCACGCTTGTATGGAGACCAGCCACTCGAGCATTGGCTGTTGTGGTACCTCCTCCTTTCTTCGAGCAGTTAAGCTATGGAATGCTCTAGCTTCTGTCTTTCCTCTTCACATGATCTTTCCTTCTTTAAGAATCACAATCAGGTCTTCTGCGGAGCCCTGGTTTACTTTTCCTCCCTGTCTCTCCAACATTTTTCTTTCGCCTAAGATGGCCTTGATTGTCCGAGCCATGTCGGTCGGTCAGTAAAGAAGAAAGTTTGGTGCATTGATTGAGGGAACGACAACAATTGTGCAGTATGTATGTATAGCACAAGGTCAGGAGGTGGCACTAGGCGTTGGTAAGTTGGAGCGGTTGAAACACACAACAGGACCGTGTTGTTTGTAGGCTGACACTGTTGCCTGGCTTACGTGTTGCTCGCACGCTTCCCATGTGGGCCGGCCCTTCATGCCCGGGTTTAGATTTCCCTTGTGTGTGGGGAAGGACACTTTCTGTGTGTTGTGTGGGGCGGCACCACCAGCAAGGTCACAAGTTATGTAGGGTCATGTGCTGGACACAGCTTCGCTTACGGGTGACCTCAGCATTAGGGATTTTGTAGGTTTTAGGTCCACTTCAGTACTGGAGCCCTGTGTCTCGGGTCACTTCCAGTAGCGGGTCTTGCTGCTCGTGGAGCACTTCCAGTACTGAGATGTGGGTGTGTGTGAATGTAGGTATGGGCATATGGGTGGATGGTTGTATGTGTCGGCTTCTGCTGTCGTATGGGCCATTCGGGAGCTCAGCTTTAACCCCCTGGCCGGTGTAGGTCCTGGAGATGCAACCGTCGCTCCTCACATCAGTCACGTTGCTGAATGACCAGCATATGTGCCTCACTTAACCTGACCACGGCAGATCTCACGTGCTAGTTATTGTAGTCTTGCCATACAGACTGCTCCATCAGCAGGGACTGAGAAGACCCGGAATTGTGAGAGTAATTTCTCTTACTCTGATGATGGCGCTTTTGTTATACTGTGATGGTACGCGTGTTACTCCCGCAGGGAGTTATCTTGGAATGCAGCCGAGTGGCCAGCCATCAAGGCCTTCCAGTAAGATAAGTCCAACTTCATGTCCAAGGTTAACACGGCTGGAATGTAGGGGTAGGTTAGCTGCACTAAACAAGTACTGTAATAAACATCGGGAGTTGGAAGATGATACAATGTTGAATATCTTTACTGATCAGCAGAGCTTCAGACAAATACCTAGTGGGGGGGTTAAACCAGCCCCCAGAGTGGACCTGAGGTCAAGGTTGTGAACACCGAGAGAACCCCGGCAGTGAACCAATGGGTTGGATGTGAATGCCTGCGGTGATCCATAGAGAGGAGGATTTCAACCCCGGCAGTGATCCGTATGCAGGATGTGAACCCCGGCAGTGAACCGTGTGAAGCCTATTGCCTGAATCCATTGTGGTGCAGTGAACCTGAGCGAGGGTATGACCTGCACGTAAAATGAAACTTAGTTAGATGAGGAGACCTGGCGGTCTGAACCCCGGAACGTGGGGCCAACTTTGGTGTTCAGTTCCCGGGTGAAGCATGATGAAGTATATGTTGCAGGTTGAGTGAGGTTGGTGAGTTACCGGTGGATGTAAAAAGACTTGACCATTTTATGTGGTATATTGCCAGTAACTGTAGACTGAGGTACCCGTATAGTGTGGTGGGTTAACTCTGGGACCTGGGCTGATACCCATCGAGTGTTGGTTTGAGTTACCCGTCAAGTGTGGTTAGTTACCACACCTTGGACGGTGGTGGGGAAGCCCTAGCACCCTGCTGTCCCCTGGGATGGTGGCAGGGATGCCCTGGGACTCTTGCTGACCCCTGAGGTGATGGGGGGGGGGGGGGTTAGGTTAGGGTAGGGCCACAGTGGCGCCGGCCGGCCATTGTCTACCCCCAGACGGACGGTGCAGGGGCTCCTCCTGCCCGGCTCACCACCCAGGCCGTTTACCCGAAATCCCACCAGTCCCTGGTGGAGGCCGGGCCCTCCAGCCTCCGGACCTGATCCGATGAGGGTCCTCTAGCCCTCCACTCACCAGAGCTGGGATGAAGAGGCCCTCCACATTTCCTGACCATGGTGGAGGAAAGAGGCCCTCCAAACACCAGATCTGGACTGAGGAAGCCCTCCACACAACAGACCCAGGTGGAGGAGGGAAACTGGTAATGTGTTGTCACAACGTTCTGGTGCTCGAGGAAGTTGTGTCTGCAGGAGGCATCATTCTCCGGCCTGACCGTGGCATACTCTTAGGTGATAACCTACTCGTTACTGGTCGCAGGAGGTCCCCACCTGTAGAGCTTTGGTTTGCAGCCGACTTGGTCCCGTAACCAACTTGAGGCGGTATTGTTTACTGGTCACACGGTGCCGAGTACGACCAGCAGGTTGAGCATGAGGGCACGGCCCTCCAGCCCTCTACTTCCGTCCGTCTGCCGTGGGGCATACGTACCTGTACCCCTTAGGAATCCCTATGATGGCACAGCCTCTAACCCTGGGAAACTGGGATATGTGTTTAGAAAGTTAATGGTTTGAAGACGTCACCTCACGTGGGTGTGGGAACTGTCGCCCGCTTAAGAGTCTAGATCATCTGACCCAAGACTCGTACCGCACGGTCGTGCGCACGTACTGGTTTAGATGTAACTCTGTTCGTAACGCTATCTCGCTAATTCGGGAAATAGCGAATATGTATAAAAAAAAAAAAATATATATATATATATATATATATATATATATATATATGTGTGTGTGTGTGTCTGTGTGTATATTGGTCATGCGAAGGTGGTTGAGTACTGACAACCCATCGTCAGTACCATCTTGACCTCTTCCTTTCTCTCCCTCTTGCTCTCCTCTCGCCTGGGAGAGCCCCTCAGCCCTTTCTACGAGGGGGTTAAGAATGCTTACTCTCTCCTTCCATTGGTTAGAACACGACCTTTCTGTCATTTATGATATTTGTGATGGGCCTCTGGAGTGGTCAGAGGGCTGAAGTAGTCGGGTGGTTGACAGTGGTTCATCAATTGATGAAGTGGACGTGAGGGTGGCAGGTGTGGAAGCAGGGGGTGAGGGATGTCTTTAAGTACCCGGACGGGGGGGGGGGGGGGGGGGGGGGGGGTTAAAGGTGAGGACGGGTATTTAGCGAGATCGCTCGTGAAAGTGGATCCTGATTTGGACATTCTTTAACCACTTGAGCTGGACGGTACAGCCCAGGGGCCAGGCCATCGTCATACGCCAGGGTCACACCGCACCGTCGTGGTGTTGCCGAAGAGCCATACTGTGGAACAAGAGGTTTAACCTGCTGCCTTAAGAATATTTCCTACTTGTAAACTATGACCTCCACGCTCGGTCACCTGCTGAACCAACCGATGGTCATGATGGAGATGTGGTGGTTGTGGCGAATTGTCTTCGTTAGACGTATTTCATATACAGCCGTCCAAGGTAGGGATAGTATAAGGATGTTCGTTGTACTGCGTATCTGTGGCTAGTAACGCTGTGTGGTTAACACTAAGTGCTGTGCGTGTGTTTGCAGGCAGACGTCGACCCTGTGGTGCGCCACCGGGGCGAGTGTGGCGCCAAGCCTCGTGTTATGCACCTTACACATGCCGCCTCACGAACCCTCGGACGCCCATGTGACCGCTTCGTGTACACGTCGTCGAATGTCGTTACCTCCTGGATACCGTCCAAAGCTCTCTCCGATCTGTTCTGAGTACGATGGTGTAGCAGATTACTGTAAACGGCATCATAACTAGTGTGGTATCCTTGAACGTGGTCATGCGGTTAAATTCCGGAGAAAAGGTTTGTTGGAGGGAGGGAGATGAGGGAGGATGCTTGGTTGCAGACAGGGTGAGGCACAGGTAGGGGCTGCCTGGGGTCCTCGGCGCCGTAAAGTTGAGGAATGTCTCCATAACAGCGTGAAGAGGCGCCACCGGTGCTGACGGCGCCCGGGTCGAGGCGCGCACACAGCACCATGATTGTGATTGTCTTCAGGGTGGGGGGGGGGGGGGGGGGGGCGTGCACAGTACCTGGTCATCATCCCAAACACTGTCCCCGCGCCCTTCAGGGTGCCTCCCTACCTGTTGCTAGAGGCAAATGGGGGTGACGGTGATGGCAAGAGGTCAGGTATTGCTGCTGGCTGTTGCAGGGGATGCCTGGCTGGCAACTGGTGGCGGCAGAGGAACGTAGGTGGCAGGCTGGTGGCAAGAGAGAGTGGGTGGCAGGCTGATGGTGGCAGAGATCTCTGGGGTGGAACTAACATGGTTGGCGCCATGGATCTGGGCCCCTTTCACAGAGGGTGCCCGAACACCCTGTCATAACCACCACTGCAACACACACTTAGCCTGCCATAACCTCAGTGGTCTACCGAGATAACTTAAGCGGCAAAAAGTGGTCAGTGCGGATTATTTCTGTCAAGCTTGTCTGTCTCAGGAGAAAGACGGGTTGTGAATATTCATTGAGGGCCGGGAACGTGTGACAGATGAGCGGGGAACCCACAGTCTCTGGCGTTTCCTACAGAAGTTGAAAATCTCTCTCTTGTAAACATATTGTCTTTACACTTTACATATAACACTTAAGTAAAACAGAGCTCACACGACACGTTCTACATAACCCAAGTTTGTTTTTGTTCTGTTTTTTCTGCGGTGAGAGCTACGCGTTAGACCTGCCTTTTTGGTAGTCTCGTCGTAAGTATTGGTCTGGATGTAACTGTTTTTCCACGTTGGGGCGATACCCAAGTTGAGGTTCACCACTGGTGTCGGCAGACGGGCCATGGAAGTGTGATTTGGGGGGGGGGGGGGGATGTTGAGGAAGTTGATGCGGGTCAGGCGGTCGTCAGGTCTGGCTTCACTTGCTGCGGTCAGCCAAGTAGAATTAAAAGAGCGAGGCGCCAGGGAGGGTAAGGTTCAGCCTGGCTGGCCCTTCCTGCAGACAAGTGGCGCCCCATCTGGTCTCTCTCTCTCTCTCTCTCTCTCCTCAACCCTTCATTCCCGCACATTCCGTTCCCACTGACGCATCCGTGACGCGGGCAGGCAACAAAAGTTTCCTTTTTCCTGGTGGTTTCAAGAACCCGCCTGGCCGGCTCCTCGTATAAGTAGCCGATTAGCGCGTTCTTATCGCTTGTGCAGCCGGATTATTACGGATTCCTGGAGCGTTCGTACCGTGTAATTTTCATTTGGATTTTGCTGTGATGCGGAGTGAACCGACTGGCTGGGCGGGAGAGGCTTAAGATGGTGGCGTAGCATGATGGTACCATCATTCACCTTACCATCTGTGCTGTACATACCCTCATCGCCACGATCTTAGTTCACGCTTCGTCTTTCAGTTTGTCTCGCCTCAACGGTACGACCCTGAGCCATCACACCTATAGATCGTACCATCGGACGTCGAGGGCCGTACCGTCGTGCTCGAGAGATTAGGTAGTTGTGTTACATTGTCAGTTTTTGCATCATATGCCTTCCCTCGTGTGTTGCTTTATTCTGGCCGTTCACAACGAGTCAGACAGACAGACAGTTATGTCAATTGGTAAGTCTACAGGAAGGCGCCCGACTCGTTGGGTAGGTATGACGTAATGAATACTAAGTGAATGAATGCAGATGATACTGTGTGTATGTGAGGTGGGTAGTGTGTGTAGGGGGAAGAGGATAGTCTCCATGTTTATGTTAGAATGGAAGGGAGTGTGTGGCGCAGGGAGAGAGTGTCGTACAGGGAGTGTTTGTGCCACAGGGAGAGTTGTGGTGCAGAGGACAGGCAGCGGCCAAGAGATTCGCTTTACTGACATTATATGTGCCTCTTTAGTTATACAATAAGTAAACAGGTCTTCATCTGTAAAAGAAAAAAAATGTCTACTCATTTCACATTAATCCATGAGTTTCTCGTGCACTGTAACAGCCTCGTTAGACTGGACGAAGGGGTTCGAGGTAGCCAGCATTCTGGACAAAGGGACAGACAGATTCTACCTGAGATGAAAGGACGGGTTACCCACCCACCGTCCGTGCCTGTCATTCGGAGGTCTTCAACTTTCTCCTGGCGTTCAGTTTGTGCTTGAGTCGGTCGTGGAAGCCGGGACCCCCAGAATCAAGTGAGGGTCTGTAGTCGTACATAGTACGTGTGGTTAGTAACCTGCTAACCTCTTGAGGTATGATGCCCCTGGCCTTGGACGACCCTTAAGGGTGAATTGCTAAATACGATTTTCTTAACGTGTTTGGACTAACAAAAATTAGTTTTGTTTCAGTATTATGACGCTTGGAAAGGGCAAGGAGAGATAAGGTGGGGTAACATTCTGAAACGTCGCCCTTTTCTATCGCAGAGAGATTATATAGCCTTATATGGTCCAGCTTAAGTTGATCCCCTCCCTTATCCAGACTGTTTCATCATCCGGTCTTCTCATGTACCACTTAAAATTGTTCTCGTTTATATAGATTTATTTTTTGTTTACGGAGACATGCGTGTACATTGAATACATGACTACCAATGTAGATCGATTTTTCGTAACTTTGATGTATGGTTCCTTCTGTTGTGACTGTTGACAGTAGCTTGAGATAAGTGTATGATGCGGGATTGTTGGTGGTGTATTATTACTATGTAATTATTTATCAGTAACAGATGCAGGAATCAATTCTTGACTGGTACTGCCCCAGGTGGTATGCCCCTTAGGTTGCCTCTGCACCTTGTGTTCCCTAGGGCCAGTGATGGCGACGTAGGCGCCCCTGGTGATGCGGGTGGCCAGCTGGTGACACCCTCCATCCGGCTGGTTTTGTTGTGGGTATGGCTGCACAACTCGTTAAGATTAGAGAAATTATGACTATGTTTGAAGTAATGAAAGTACCTTAAACCATAACTACGCTTGAAGATATTTTAACGCATGTTAATTTCATTGAAACATACATAAATTTCTTGCCTTTCTCCACCATCAGTTTTACACGCACGTGACTTAGATATAAAGGGATTGCGGCAGTATTGGACCTCCGGCCAAGGCACGTCCGGGTGACGGAAACATCAAGCCAGTGAAGGAATTGGTCACACGGTTTGAGCCAGTCTTGTAGTCCTCAGATGATAACCGCATCTATGGTGTGGGCGTGGTCAGCGGGCAACCCATCGCCGCAAGACCTTGCCGGCCGGGTTGTGACCCACCCCACCCGCTGGCAGGTTAATTGTACAGGCCTCATCTCGCCGTATGCGGCTTCAGCTGACTTGCCTCACACTTCCTCCTTGCCTACATTTATTGTAGACTTTTTTTGATGTTCCGAATTAATAAATGACGGTTGTCTTACATTTCTTACACGGTAACCTTAAACCCAGGCTCTCAGAAGCTTCAAAACCCATCGGGTGAGTACTCGGCATACGGTGTTCACTGCTGTGGGAAATATATGATAGAAACAGCAGGGTATGCGTGGCGCCTTGTTATTATGGTACTGTAAGGTTTTGAGCATAAGGGTACGATCTCTAAGGGTCATGGTATGTAGTGGGCCACCCACCAGGATGTTAGGGTAACATAACACCACCCACATCTTCCTTTTCTCCCTTGCCACCATGGAACTGATACTTCCCAATGTCGCCCATCCATATATCCTGCTGCCCACCCACATCCAGTCATTCACCCACACACACTTGGGGTACCCTACCCGTGTCCAAAATTAAGCCATTTAATTGAATTCGATCAAGATATCGTTATAAGGGGTATCAGAATTATAGCTTTATATTTTTTTTTTTTTCAAACTATTCGCCATTTCCCCCGTTAGCGAGGTAGCGTTAAGAACAGAGAACTGGGCCACTGAGGGAATATCCTCACCTGGCCCCCTTCTCTGTTCCTTCCCTTGGAAAATTAAAAAAAATTGAGAGGGGAGGATTTCCAGCCCCCCGCTCATAGCTTTATATATATATATATATATATATATATATATATATATATATATATATATATATATATATATCATAAAATTAACGAAGCTAACACGTGACTGTCACAGGATCTTACAGGCTACGAAAATTTTCTGAAAACGCTTCGATTTATTTCTATACTTCCTCACGAGACAAATGGTAAATCATAGATGCAGGGTAATATATAGACACCAGGATCGCTCGCATCTTGCACGTTAATGAAGGCAGCAATGAGGGCGATATACCAGTAGACATTGGTAACAAACCCCCACTACGCAGGTTACTATTGTCTGGCCATAATCCTTTAACCACCGAAATATATATATATATATATATATATATATATATATATATACATACAAAGCTATTGATTTTTCAACCCTTACATGCCGTAAAAGGCCAGAAACCTAGAATTCCTCCCCTCCAGTAATTTACTTTTCCAAAAATAACGGAGAAGGGGGCCAAGTGAGGATAATTCCCATGGGCTCAATCCTCTGTTCTTTCCCGGAGGAATTATATATATATATATATATATATATATATAATGTGGTATCAGGATCGTGAGGGCTTCCACGCCGCCTTGAGTTCTGGATGCTGGTGGCCCGCTGTTCGGTCCACCTTCACCGAGTGTTCAATGTAGTTGCTTCACACGGTTGCGTGTTCTTGCTTCAGTATTAGTGGCGGAAGGTGGCAACAGGTGCGTAAGGGAGCCATTGAGAGGAGCATATAGCACCACCTCTGACTGCGAGGGTGACAGTCGCTTGTGCCTTGCCTTCAGCCCTAAGCAAGCGAACATCTTTATAATCCTCGCGACGCCAGGTGACCACAAAACTCACGAATATCCAATTTCAAGGGGCGATCATATCCTAGTTGCAGACTTGCCAACGGGTCCCGGGTACGATCCTTCCTGTCGGAAGTTTGTATTATTATTAGTAGTAGTAGTATATAATTATATATATATACACACACCACTGGGGGATAGAGGAGAAACAATACTTGCCATGCACAAAAGGGAACGAAGCGGACGGCTGGAAATTCTGAAGGAGACCCGCTTCAGTAGTAGGGGCGTACAGCACCACTTCGGACTGCGA